>NC_031774.1:32045400-32052900 GCF_001522545.3 Parus major | reverse complement strand
TCCCTGGTACAGAAATGCGCCTTGACCCTTACTAAATTTCATGAGACTCCTGCTGGCCCATCCTCTAGTCCGTCTGGGTCTGTCTGAATGCCAGCCTTGCCTCCTGACTGGTTGTCTTTTGCCATCCTCCTGGTCATTGTTGAAGATGGTAAACAGGAATGGCAATTGATAATAGCAACTACATAAAGAGAAAGAAGGACACAATCTTATACCTTTCTTTAATCTTACCTTTTCTGCCCTCTTTTTATTTACACTTAGATAATAATGTAGAATGCAATCTCAGGCTGCTTCTATATGGCTACCTGCTGTGGATTATTAGCATGTATATAAGGTCAGAATATCCTTCCATCCTCCTCTACTTTTCCTAGCTCTTGAATAAATAACTTGAAAAGATAAACCAATATCATCAGGCTTTCTACACTCAGCTCTTGGTGAAATGTTGAAAAGAAGCAACAAGATGCCTTTTATATGCTGAAGCATGTATGCATTGAGCAGTTGTGCAGAGCAGTGCTGGTATCTGTTGAAATAATCTACAGTCCACTTGTCAGTGAAGACAGACAGCAGGAAAGAATTGGAAAACAGTTCTGAAACAAGCATTCTGCAGCATTACAAACTGCAAAGTAGAGATATAACTATTACTGAATTTTAGATGCTATTTTTAGTAAAAGGGGATTAAAAGCTGTGACTTAAAAATTAAGTGTATCTATGCAGCATACATAACATAATCTATCTACCCTAAACACTGCCTAAAATATGAATTCCTTCTATGTCAACAATGCTGAACATACATTAAATTATTTTCAAAGTTGTATCACTTCTCCCAAAAATACATACATAGCTTAGAAATTGCTTTCAACTCTGAAGAAGCAAAACCAGCACATTAAGAATCTTTTGCTAGGTGGCTTCTGATTGTGGTCTGTTAAGTTTGCCTTCTGTTGACTGACTGTTCCGAAAGATAAAATCACATGAATTACAGGTTCTTTGCATCTGTACACATATTATTAACACATAGACTCGAGAAAGTCTCATTTTTAGTACTGACTAATGATAGTGTTTCTAAACAAGCATTTGAAGTTGCTTTTAATTTTCCACTTTTTCCATCTTCTGTCTTTGCTTTCATATTGATAAGGCAGAATATTTTTACAAAGGCATGGAGAGGAAGTATGCCAGACGTTTAAGCTGTCCTCTCAGAAATAGTTCTTTCTCTGGGAAAAACCAAAAGTTTTATATATTTCATTATTGTTTATGTCTTGCTTGACTGTAGGAAGCATCTGTATTCCTTTAGTTGCATTGGTGAGAAGGGAAAGCAGTAGGATAGGGACAGCTCTCAAAGCTGATTAGTTGAAGTAATAAAAACAAATCCTACATCTTTAAAACACAAAATATTCTTCTTTTTTTTATGTCCAGAATGGATTCTGCCTCTGAAATTGCATTATACTCCTATTTTTTAAAATATTCTTGTCAGTATTTCACTTGTTCTCATTCTAGGAATGGATAACTGGGGTTTTTTTCACCATTAGGCTGACTGTTAACAACATGCTTTTCTTCATTTGCTCTGTAATAGTCTTGTCATGTAGGGATACTCTTACAGAACAGGTTTCATGCAGGTATTTAAAGAAAATTTCTCTTGTAGTGCAAATTGGCAACTGAATTAAAACTATTGTTGGAGAAACTGAAGAGTGGTTCTAGAATCCCTAAATTGGATACACGCAAGCACCTTCTTTTCCATGTAATAGAAACGGGAGGATGAGTCTACAATGCAAAAGAATCATTTTCATGTCACCAGGTTTACTGTATGTTTTCAACATCAATACTGACAATAATTTCATGAAGCACCCCTAGTCTGTCTTTTTGTATGTGGGAAAATATTTTTTTATTTCCACTTATTCTGGTCAACATGCACAACTGAAGTGAATGGTGCTTATATGACCAAGTTTCTAACCACTACATGCCACCTTCTTGATATTCTTGAAATACTGGCTTATTCAATGGCCATGCTTGAGTTTTGGTCCAAATACTATTTCCAGTTTACAAATGAAACATTTGAACCATGAGTAGGTTAATTAACTTGGCCACAGTCCTGTGGCAAGTTTGTATCAAAGCAAAGACAAAGATTCAATCTTAAACTTGACAGGCATGGATTTATCAGGGTTAGACACTTCTGAATCCACACATGCTCATTCCTTGCTTCCTCTGAAAGCTAGAAAGGGAAAAATGAATGAACACAGAATGAAAGGCAATTTTTCTTTTTAACCTCTGTAAGTCTATTGTCCACTTTTTCAGAGAAAATTCAGCTTTTCCATAACACTGAGCAAGGTTCAGTCTTCCCATTTCTGTATAAATGTCTGATGAATGCAGCCTCAGTAGTGCACTGATAAATTGGTGCTGGAGAGAATTTTTCTTGAGACGATATTGCTGAGAAAAGCTGTTTGCCTTCAAATCCTAAAAGTTTCCTTTCTTTGGACTATTCCAAATTCTCTTTCTAGACTATTTTAGAGCAAGCCTATGTCTTAAGTAGGCAGAGAACATGCTTGGTGTTAAGCAGTGCACATTGGTGAGCTCCTTGAGCAATGTTACCTCAGTTTTAAGATCACAGCCATCAAGTAAATTAAGTTGGTTCTGTTTGTAGAATTGCATATCTTCGAACTCACAAGAGGAAAACATTCTTCAGCATGAGATGTGTTACTTCCATAGCAGAGTCAATAAGATCTGTGTAAATATTGCAGCTTCAGACGTAGTTTATCAATAGCAGTGGTAATGGGCCTTGCTGTCTTCTCTAAAAATGCCTTTCGTTGCAAATAATTCAATTTGAACTTTTCTTCAGACCTTCCCCTAACATATATGCAGCACTGTGCTGAAACATGAGTCCTGGAACATCTAGCTATTGGTTTTGTCTCAAGTAACTACAGAATCCAGGTACTTCATATTGAGGGTACTAAAAAAGCATTGCATGACTTAACTTTGTCCTACTTCAGAATTGATTCTGCTTGAGCAAAAGAGCATAAAAATAAGAAGAGTGCCAAATGCAGTGTACCTGAAGGGTACACTAAAACATCTAAAGCATCTCAAAAAAAAAGGATCAGCATTTTGGAAGTGATACGAAACAAAAGCAACAGAACAATGTACTAAAACATCTCAGTTAAAACACTGACTATACAACAAAATACAGAAGAAGTCATCTGAAAGGGTGATCCAAGTATTTGACATCCTTAGGACTATCTTAAGACAATGAAAGACACCAGACAAAACAGTAAAAAGTATTTGAAAAATATATTTGAAACCAAATGAAAATCAGTTTGCTGAAGGCTGATGTTAGGATTTTTTTTTTTCCCCATGTAGGATCCATGACCCTGACAACTCTCTTTAGGTTATATGTTTTAGTCTTATAGTTAAAATAAAACAAGCTCCTTTTTTCTTTTCATTTTAGGTCTCCTCAATCCAAAAAATATAGAGCCTTCAAGCAATAAAATTACTTAAGTTTAATCACTTCTTTGACAAAGGAGATTGAAAACCACTATTTGAAAATCTAAAGAAAGTAAGCAGGTCAACAAAGTATGCTGCCAGTTGAGATCTCTTCTGATTTTTAAAGGAATAGTTCACGTGGTTTAGACTATGCAAAAGATAGCTTTAGGCAGAACCTTTAGGCAGGAGAGGAAGACATGTCATCCCAGCTTTACTCAGTCACATTGTTTTGTGGTTGCAGCAAAGTCAGCACTGTGCTCTCTGATGCCTTTGAGACTTATTCAGCTGAGCAGGAAAACTCTGGGCTCCTTCTGCAGCAAACCACAGCTGTAAAAGGGAGATGCTGATGGACTAAGGAGAGTTCACTGCAGGGCCACTGGGATGGTAAAGGGGATGGAGCATGTCCCCTGTGGGAAAAGGCTGTGGGAACTGGGGATTTTTCAGCTGGGACAAGAAGTGGTTTCACAAGGAAAGAAAAGCAGCCTACTGGTACCTGTGGGGATGTTATTAGGAAGATAAATGCAGGCTGTTGACAGTAGTGACATGGTGATAAGATTAGAAACAGGTATACATTAAAACATCAGATGTATACAATATAACAATGTTTAGTAACTTTTGTGGTCCATAAATGTCATATATCCTGCTTTTTGTTTCACTAAGGTAGGTCTTCAGTACTTATAAAATAAATTTTTTGAGATATTTTAAGGATAAAGGTTTTCTTGTATAATTGACTCTTGAACTTGTTTGGTAAGCCTTAAGATTATGCTGTTAAAACAATTAAGACCGTTATTGAAACTTTTTTCCATATGTATGACAAAAGAAAGAAACAAGATCTAAAGGAATCTAGTGTGATTATCTAGAGGAAAAGTCCTACAGGAGACTGAAATTGAACATAGTAACTGTAATTATCTAGAAGGAAGTCTATTACAGTATGATAAAACTGTCAAAATAATGATTGAGAGCTCTAACAAGTCATACGGATCAATAGAGCTAATCTTACGTCATAGCTTGAAAATCTAGAAATTGTATTTTGACCTGTGTATTTCACAATAGAGCTATTCAAAACATATTTAATAAATGGGTTATAGTACCTTTTCTTAGTTAAAAATTGAAATTTTTCCCAATTGTTTTCTCCAGTGAAGTAGAGAGTATGTTTCCAGTCCACATGGTATGCATGTTATTTTACTGATTGCTTACTATTTTTAAGGCATTATTATATGACTTTGATCTGTTCTTCATGTACACAAATTTTGGTGTTTTTTCCATGCAATTTACTTTATTTTTCATCCTATATGGGAACTATCCCCCATATATTCTACAATATCTGAATGCCTTCCAGTTGTGTCTTAGGCTTCATGGCTACATCTCTTGTTTTTCTCTTTTCTCTGAGGGAGAAAGTGTTTGGTTTAGTGGGTATGCTGGCTTTGGCTGGGGTAGAACTAACTTCTTTCACAGTGGATGGTATGGGGCTGTGTTTTGGACTTGTGCTGAATACAGAGTTGATAATACAAAGATTTTATTTTATTTTTTTTTTTCATTGCTGAACAGAGCTTAGACAGAGCCAAGCCCTTTTCTGTTTCTTGTACTGCCAGGCTGGTGAGGAAACTGGGGGTGCATGGGAGGCTGGGAGGAGATGCAGCTGGGACAGGTGACCCCAAGTGATGAAAAGAATATTCCAGACCATGTGACATCATGATCAGTAAAGTAAGGGGAAGAAGGAGGAAAGGGTGAATTTGGAGTGATGGTGTTTATCTCCCCAAGTCACTGTGTCACATCATGTGTCCTTTCTCTCTAGGGGATGGCTGAACACCTGCCTGCCCACAGGAAACAATGAATTATTTCTTTGTTTTGCTTTCCCTGTTTTTTGCTTTCCATATTAAACTGTCTTTATCTCAGCCTAAGAGTTTTTTCACTTTTACCCTTCCAGTTCTCTCCCTGATCCTGTTGGTGTGGTAGTGAATGAGCAGCTAGTCATGATAGGTTTCAGACAACTCACTGGTAATGTGTTTCTTCCAACTCTGCCCCCAGCAGGCACTTAGCAATAACCTTTTCCCATCTCTCTTTTTTCTCCTGAAGAAATTCTTGAAAGTAGGACTTGCTTTTGTTTTGTATCACTTCCAAAATGCTGATCTTTTTTTTGAGAATTGCTTGGTTTTCTTTTTGTTTTGAAAACTCGCAATGCTAAATATCCAGCATTTTCAAATCCTTTGACATCTTTGGCCCTGATGTTTTGTGGTTATGAGCTTCATAAATGTGTCTTTGCATAGAAAGAAGGTTTAAATCTGAATGCTTTCTTCAGAATGCCTATGAGTGTTCTGATGCTCAGCAGAAATGGTAAACAGGCATTGTCTTCTTTGGTTTCCCTTTTCTTTTGTGTTTTCTAAAATAAATGTTTCATTTCCCAAACATTTTATATGTTTCTTCTGGCCACCACTGACTTCTTTCTGTCTTTGAACCCCTAGTTCTTCCAGAGTACATTTTTGAGTTAGTAGGACAGAAATTAGTGTGTTGGTTCCAGGTGAGTCTAAGCAGGAGTTATTCATTATAAGGAGTTTGTTAATATTTTCAAGTCCATTTCTTCTTATTCAGACTAATTAAAATAAATTGTTAGAGAATGCACAGGCTTCTTTCAGCCAATTTAGAGACTAGTAAATTGTAAGAATAACTGACCTGTTTCATCCACCATCCATTACTGGATATTATGATTTGGGAATATTTTGTATCTTGGACTCTAGTGTCTCCGAAAACATAACCTCCTAGTGCTAAGCCCCAGTTTCTTCACCTTTCAAACAGTGGTATCCCATAATTCAGACTAAATTTACACTCAGACTTGAAGTCTCAAATATCTCTTTGGGAAATGCAGCTCTGTCTATTTCCTTTTGTTGTTTTCTTTAGTAAAGCTATGAACAACTGACAGTTGAAGTAACAGAAACAGCTTTTTAAAATAATTTCAAATCCTTAGCAATACAATTAATCCTAATCTTAGTTACAAGACTGTAGAATTTCTTGCCTGTCTCAAGTTCCCAAATCAGAATTCCATTTACTTTTCTGAAGAACTTTCTTTTTCCTGCTTCAGAGCTGATTATCTTTTCTCTCAGTGCTTTCCCCTGCTGATCTCATGTGACAGAACTGTTTACTTCCATTCAGTATCAAAATTTTTCTGATTTACATTTAATTTTATGTTTCTTTTCAGATTAGTAAAACAATTCAGTAGACAGAACGAAGAGGCACACGTTTCACTTATAAAATCCTTTTTCTCAATCTGCTAGTGAAGCATGTACTCATTTAGCCTTTTCTCTGAAATTTCTTTGCTTTTCTTTGATTTTCTGAAAATACTTAATGGCAAGACCATCATGTGTTTGACCTGAAGCTTGCAGCTATACAGAGCTGCAGCTTTTCAATAGTTGCCAGTGTACTCAGATTCATCGTCAGGAACCTGAGTTTGACTTACTTGAATCCTCTATAGCTTCATCACTGAACTTTTGTTAGGTTCTTACAAAACATTTTAAACAATCTGATTTAGTAGGTATCAGCATATATCGTGCCACTGTTAACTTTTGTTGTGAGGAAATGGACATGTATTTCTCCTGTTCACAGAGTCTAACCCTTGAAAGGGCTTTGGGATATTTCTCTGCTTGTGTCACCATGACTAGTTTGTTTCCTTAGCTACTGCTAATGAACTTTAACAAAGATTTTATATGACAATTCTTTTTCCTTAATTTTCTTTTTTATGACATGTCCAAAAACTGAAAGAGTTTAGTGGTGTTGCAACTTTTTACAGTGGTATTGGTCACTCCTTAGTGTATCACAGTCACTTAAGTGCTTGTTAAAGTGATGATTAAAAACATAATGTAGTGGATATAGACTTGATTGTATAATTCCCTAATCACTGCTAACTTATCTTAGCATATAATTGGCACTAATATTTACCACCCTTTCAAGTTTTCTCTACAATTTGTTGGTGTGTTATTTCACAAAGTAGGTGGATAGCATAAATTAAAGATTAAATCCTTGCCTAGAGAAGCTTATTTTCCTATT
>NC_031774.1:31977900-32040400 GCF_001522545.3 Parus major | reverse complement strand
GTAATGTGACACATTGCTTCTGGATGTATTTTTTCTTGGTTGAAATCATTGTCTTTAAAAATATTTGCACAAACTTTTGCTCCTGCCTGTGATAGCCCTTTGTAGCTCTTGCAAAGCCTTTAACTAATTCAGGGGCTTGTATTATTTTGCCTCATGTTGTATAGTTTCCTAAATAAATTATTTTCTTGCAAATGTTATGTTCACCTAAATATTTTTAAGAGGTAACTTGGGGAGTAGATTCCAATACCAGTCTCCTTTACTTTCAGCAAAGCACTTATACACATCCATTAGTGCAGCAGCATTGCTGCTTATATGGCAGATCCCTTTGTGTCACAGGCTCTGTCAATCCTCTTCACAGTGTCACCTGAGTCTTTTGATTCAGTTACTGGAGACCATGACTTATCTTTGCCTCTGAGTTGGGGCAAAACAGATGAAGAACAAGGAAAGAGTAGTTTTTCATTTTGTTTACAGGATTGAAGCACACACAGGTGATAGGAATTACTCTGAAGACTCAGACAAAAAAACTTTTGGCAAAGTGGGGGACCTTGCCATTCTCAAACCTGATCTACACTTAAGGATTCAATGACGGAAATGCACCCACCACCAGCTGAGGTTTATCAGAGGTTGTTCCCAGGACAGAGGCAGCAGGTGCAGTGTTGACTTTCCTCTGGAAAAAAATTAAATTAAATATTTGATGTTTTTAGAAGGCATTTTTATAGAATTAAGTCTTTCCACGACTATTGGTAATTAGCTGGTATTTGCAACTACCCAGACTAAGCACATGGAGAGAAAACAATGCCGAGGATTGCAAAGACTGTGTTTGAAAATAAACTAAAGGTATCTCCTGTTTTACGTTATTTTTTCATTGTAGTACCAATATCAGTGAGTAAAACAACGTGTTCAAATTAACTTCTTATTTCTTTTGACTTATATTTTTATGTTTCAAGAAAACAGAAAAAGCTTTTTTTCCAGTTCTAAATTCACTCAGAAAAATGTGTCAATGCTGAGTAAGTAAATACTTGAATTTGAAAACTAATAAATTGCAATCATGAAATCCTTAAAAAGTTTTTTAAAGGCTGTTTTGAATTTTTACATATCTTCTTCCTAAAATTCTAACAGGATATGAAGGTTATTTTGAGTTACACTTACTGTATACTAAACAGTTTCCTTAGAAGCTGCATGATACTTCTAAAACACAAACTGTCCAGTGGAACTGATAAGGGCCTGCTTTAACCTTGGCCTGGTTAAAATCCTTGGGTGTTTCAAGACTTTAGAGTTAATTGTATCAGAATGGGTAAGTAGTTATGAATTTGTAAGTTTGTATTTGCTGGGTGGATAATTTTCAAAATTATTGGTATCATCAGTGTTTTTATTAATGAAGTATAACTGAGCTAACAGGTTTTTTTATGGGTTTTTTTTATTTTTATTTCTCTAGCCTCCAAAACTCTTATAAATAGTATGCTGCGGGACCCTTCTCAGATTCCAGATGGAGTGCTAGCAAATCAAGTCTATCAGGTATTAATCACACTTGTTTTGTTTGCTTTGGATTTTTTTTCCTTTGGCAATTCTGTTATCTGCCTAGCAGAGTAAAAGATTTTAAACCTCATTTAATTACTGTCATCATAAACTATCAGTGAGGTCAGAGTGCACTATAAATGGCAGTGCAATATTTGTGAGGGGAGCATTTCACTTTTTAATAGCTCACTTTTATAGTGAATAAAAGCATTCCATTTTTGTTTTCTGTGATTAAATCTGAACAGCATCTGATAGCCTTTTTGAGGAAAAGTAATTACTGTTTTTAAGATACTCTTTAACTATAATGGTTTTGTAGTTGCCCATCAGTATACTACTTCTCTTATTTGTCTGCAGTGTACTGTGAATGACTGTTGTTATGGACCACTGGTGGACTGCATCAAACAGTATCCTTTCCCATAAAATTTTAGGTGCACAATTGATGAGCTTAGACTGTGTGGAAGAGATGTGTCTAGCTTTAACCTGACATAAAGTTCTGCTTCACAAAACACATTTCATACTCCTCTCTTTTACATTCAATCAGCTAGAGGGTCACTGCAGAGCTTTCTCTTAAGTAACAAAAATCAGATGGACCATGGGAAGATGTCAGTTTGCTGGTTACACATTCATATGCCTGATTGAACCTCTTTGGTTTTGATTAGTTGAAATGCATATCTGGTTTTTGCTTAAGGCTAAGTGACCATGCTTTGAGTGGCGGAGCTGGACTAGATGATCTCTGGAGATACCTTCCAATCACAACTATTCTGTGATTAAATTAATAAATTTCACAGATAGTGTTCAACATTATGGCTTTGCTTTGTTACGAATATGAGTTTTAACTGAAATTTTTTCAAGTGCAATTCAAGTGTGATTGACCTGATGATTAGTATTTTTAAACTCCTATCTGACATTCCAGTGCTGTTCTTTTATTTTCTCTTCTTGTTAAAGGAGATTATACTAGCTGTAGGAATAAACCCTTATAAATCCTGAATTTTCAGGGATATTTTTTTTTTTTTCCTGTTAAAGTAGTTAATTAGAGAGCCATAGTGTGTACACTGAGGGAACTCCATGTGGCACTGAGTGTTCCAGACTAAGATTGGAATTTGGTAGGAATGATTGCTAAGAACCCAAATCTATTTTAATGAAGTCCTGTAGGAGCAGCTCTTCTGTTTCAGTCTGTTGTCAAAGGAAAAATTTCAAAATCATGATCTGCTAGCACTAAGCAGGCTAGTAAGGCAGTTCCCTCCCAAGTCCTAGAGAATCCTTGCATGAATCTCTGCATACAGTCTGGGGGAAGATTTTGGTTTCACTGTATAGGCGCAGGGTAGGAAAGCTAAAGTGATGTTTAGTTATGCATGAAAAACAGTACTTATTGTAGTTGTGATACAGGTGATTGTCACTCTTTAAGAATACTTTCTTTTCACTAGAAACACTTGTGTCTACTACAGCCTCAGCCCTATCCCCATAAACTTTAGCAGCAGCAGGATAAAGTTGTAATTGTCATTGTGTTTTGTGCTTTTAATTGTAATTTTAAATATTCATTGAGATTATCTTCATGATTAAACAAAGTGCTCTGAAAGTGGATTAATCTAATAAGCCACACATTTTAAAGGGTTGTTGATCGCTAGTTTTCATATCTAAAATTTTAAGATTAATATTTTTTCATGAGCAATCTGGCTGTAGTCTTACGAAAGTGCCATGTTTAAAAGTAATAAAGACACATATATAGAACTATGAACCATTTTTAAGACTTACTTGCCTGCAGTCTAGAAAAGACTTTTATATCCTCTTCGGATTCTGGCTCAAATCAGTTGTTGAATATGCAGTGACACCAATGAGAGTAATGAGGAGTTTCTCAATTCAATTTGGCACGGGAAAGTTTAATACTAAGCTGTGTGAGTGCATTACTGCAAGTATGTTGCTGAATTAGATGTTAATTTTGAGGTGCATAAAATAGTTAAAAATCAATTTAAAGTTAAGGTTTTAAAAGCATAATGTCTTCTGAAGGATTGCATATTGATTTTAAATATAACTATCTAATTGTATATGCAGGGACCAAAGTATGAAGTCAACCTCTTTGTAAATGCCAAGAGGCTATTTTTCAGTAATAGTTCAGATGCTTACGGGAAACTAGGCTGCTAGATTGCATGAGTAGAAAATGGCTTGTGAGGTTATTTACAAGTTTTGCCCCATGGTCATTGCCATACATCAATAACAGGTATTATTATAGACTAAGTGTTTTTGCTTATGGTGCATTGTAAATTCTGTTTGCAGTATTTTTCTTACCTTTTTGCCATTCTTTGTTTTTCCCTTTTGTTCTGAAATTGCTAGTAGAGTTTAACATAATACATAGTTTGATATAAGCTGTATGAACACATGAAAGGATTCCATAGAATTATTTTTTTGCTCTTCGCTATGAAGTGCTCACGTAAGTAATTATCTGTAATGGTAAGGCGATCTGCAGCTTAAGCTTTAAGAAGTTACTTTAAACAGAATTTGGAACTTAACTGCTTTTAACATAAGATCTTTTATCATATTGTTCCAAAGGATTCTTCTTAAAAGCTTCCAGAATAGAACTTTGACCTCCAGGAGGATACATTAGAAATATTTAATTTGGTGACTATTTACATGTTGCAAGGAATAGTGCATTGGATCAACAAGCTGTCAGTGAAGTGAAAAGGACTTCACTATAATATACGATTTCATCTTTCCCTGACATTAGTTCATGCTTCTGAAAAATCAATTAAAAGGATGTTTTTTTACAGTAAGATGTTTCAGATGGATGTAGTACCTATCAATTTAAGAATATAAAGAAAGAAAACCAGTTGGTTTTTTTTTCAGCAAATCCTTTGCTGGATTGGAGATTTGATTACTAATCAGTAAATAGCAATTTTAAAGGTATTTAACTTCATGTTTTAGGATGACACTTCCTTTTATATTTAGAAGAATAAAGAGTAAAATACAAATGGAAATATTGCCCTTGATTATTTTGAATAAATATGGTCAAGTGGTTCTTAATTCTATAAAATGTATGTTGTTGGTACAAAAATCTGATTTTTGCAAAGTTGTGTATGCTTCTAAAAATCCCTATAAGGATTTTCAAAACTTAGTGTTCAAATCACTGGTCCCTTCTGAAACACAGATGAAGGCAAATAAATTCTATGATTAATTACTTTACCCATGATGTTTTTATGAAGTTGCTTCTTTTCCAAAGTAATCTGCCATTTCTTAACCTAAAGCTATCAGTGCTATTGGGCATGAGCACGAAGTCTTGCTGCGAGAAATGCTTTTGGAAAAAAACCTCTCTTTCATAGGTAAGAATCTGTAATAGAGGCTAGCCAGTGAATTCTTAACTTCAGAGATCTTGGTAACTGTTTACCTAGGACAAAATTCATCCCAAATACTCCCTATATTAGGTAGTAAAGAAGAATAAAATATGATTGATGCTATATATGTTATCTTTTATTGATTTAGAACTGAGCAGGAACTCAGTTACCTAATACCCTATATATACAGCACATGCACAGGCTTGCAATTAATATTTTATAGAATAAGTAGCTGAAAAAAATGCTTTAATATCTGCTGCAGTATTACTTTTGGTGTCATGAGATATTAGCCATAATCCAGGCCTTATGAGATTTAGGAAGAAGCATATGAAATATTAGCTTCAGAATGCTTTATGTATTAAAGAACTGCTAGAAGATTTACTCATTTACCTTGCTGTGCAGTTTCTGCTGAATTTTTGCCCCCTGCTTCCCAATCAATGCAATTACTCTTTTTTACACTCCCTATTTTTAAAGTTATTTTAAGGATTAATTAGTTAGGAAGTTACTTTCATATTTTTCCTTTGAGCCTGCAGTATATTTCTTTTACATGAGTGCCATTGAAACAAAGATTAATGTTTAAAGTATCCATCCTCTAGATGTGATAATAAACAATGACTTCTTAAATCTCAGATTCCTTATATGATGAGATGACAGTGAAGTGAAATGCTCTCTTCTGTTAATGGTTGAGCATTGTATTAAATTTGTGTTAACAGGGAATTTTGCTGTGTTTACCTGGAACTATGATCTCTCCTGAAGCTATTAGCAGGTTAAGATTTTGGACACCTTAAACAATTTTAAGTTAGAAAGCATTATTAAACTTTTTAAGAGATTTGTCCATATGATTAAGGAATCAAATTAGTGTGTTCTTTTATTTTAGAGAAGAGTGAAAAAAAGACAGGGTTAACTATCACATACAAGCTTGCAAATCACACTATGAAAATAAGAAGCAGATATTCTTATTTGACTGTAAGAGCACAGATACAGATAATAGGCTTAAGCTGTAATTGCAATGATGATGGCAAGTTAAAGTACCAAACAGTTCTAGGAACAATAAGTATAAAACAAACTGCCAGGTAAGGTTGTGGAAATACTGTCAATGAAAAATTTGAGGCTAGATTTGACATCTGTCAAAGCTGGTAATGAAATCAGTTCTGTCACGATACCAGGGAATGGACTGGAGACTCACTAAGGGATCCTCAACCCAACAATTATCATTTTATTTGGCTTGCTTAAGCAGTATAAAAATCACATTTAAATTTTAATGTTTCATGACTTTGGATAAGCATCAATTTTGTCTTTAGAGATTAGCTCCAAGAAATTTGTACTATTAAATTAAAACATGTAGAATGGGTTAACTTGTTAGAATATGAAGATAGAAATGAGAGAAATTAATTTGTTGTTCACACTGTATGTATAGTGAAGTATTGTTTAGTCATGATTTAAGATATGTTAAGATTATGTCTGTGATCAGATGTACGTATTTCAGGTTCTAGATGTGTTTGGGGTTTGGGGTATTCTTAAAAAAAAACTTTCCCTAAGTATTAGATGAACCCTACCAAGTTCCTTGCAATACAACTTCCCTTTCTGAAAAGCTAGTTCCAAAACTACTTGAAGAAAACACCAGAAAAACGGAAGAGACAATAGTATTTCCCATAGGTCCACAAATTCAGGTTTTGTAGCATCCTTCATTCTCGTTTTGAAGATGGCTTGTGATTTACATGCCTTATGGCTTGTAATCCCATTACTTTTTAGCACATTTCAAAGTAACAGAAAATTTGCAGTTCCCATATTATTAGTGTACTATTCCACTGTACTGTTCTTCAGGAATAGTCAGGGCGTTTGTATCAAATGTGTTCACCTGGGCAACAGAGAGTCTAGTTCAGGAGAGGAAAGTACAGTCAAAGGACACAGTGAATATCAAGTGCCTCAGTATAGTCTTAGAGCATGAAGTCACTTTTCAGGTTCAGGACAGAATTCGTCTGTTTCTAGAGCAGTTGGTTTTCAAAGCCTACAGATCAGAAGCAACACCTTCAGACTCACCCTGGAATTGACTGGAATCCTATACACACTAACAGGGGTTACATTTTATTAATCCACTGTTTATGAGAAGTGCTTCATATACCATGTCCTCTCTTCAGCAAAAACACAGTTCTCAAGTGTTTATCACTGGGCCTGAGATTAAAATGATCAATACAAGCATTTTATTAAAACAGGATCACAGCTTCACATGCCATGCTGAGATGCCAGAAGTTCCTTTGGTTCCCACCAGTGGAAGTAAATCATGAAATCTGATCAGTGTTTTCTGCTGTAATCTTAAATTTGCAGTTGTAGCTCATTCATGCACCAGCAGAAGAGGGCTAGTATAAAAACAATGATGTATTAAATGGTTCTGATTGAGTGTGACATTGTGGTAAAGATGGAGCTGCAGTTTTATTGGAAAACTAAATTAATGGGGTATCTGTTGACAAACTACTTATTAGGGCTGTTTCCATATAATTTTCAAACCTGAAGATTTATAAATGTAACTGTCAAAACTGCTGTGGGCTGGCTTTCAAGCAGTTACTGAATTATTTTCTTAAGCGATGCTAGAGTTTAAAGATCTTTTGAGGTGCAGAATTCTGCCTCCATATTTTCTGGACCAATGTGAAACATATCTGGCTGAAAAGCTAGAACTTCTTTTTGATGGTGTTCTGGTTGAAAACAAAAATTTTACTCTGATTATGAGGAGTTTCACTTCCTCAGAGTTATAAGGCTTCAAAACACTTGGAGAAATGCAAAGTTGTGTTTCTGCACATAGATACATCAATAATAAACATGGTTTTTAATATGTTTTCCAATGTTAATCACAGTTCAGAATGCTAGGAGAAACCACATGAAGATATTCAGAACCAGATTTAAAACAAAAAACATGTTCTTTTTCAAACTATGAACTAGTATTAAAAGATTTTAAAAGTAATTTGGCACCCTTGAAAAAAATAATCTGCTGAAGAATATTAAAAGTAATGCTGATGCAGATTTCAGTTCAGAGATCTACCACATTGACCTATTGAAACATGTGTTTACATTTGTTTGGTTTTCAGCAAGTTTTTTAAGGTGCATTTCCCTTATTTTGTGGTACTAGCATTTGTTATATGTGAAAGAAAATACTGATCTTTCCATTGTTGTTGCTCTTAAATGAACAAAATTTCAGCTGGGACATCTTATTGTCTATCCTAGATTATTTTAAACAATTAAGAGCAGGTTGCAGTTAACTAGATTTGAATAAAATAGTTTTGTTGTTTTTTCTTAAATAAGGATTCAAGGATTACGTAGAATATGAATTCATTTTTATGTTATGGAATAAAACTTTCTATTTATAGCTTCTGTTAAATTAGAACCTTCTTGATCTTAACGTCATTTATCTGTTTACATGAAAATCTAAGTTTCAAAAAACAGTCAAAAATCAAGTCTGTCTCCAAATCATAGAAATGTTTTTTATTACTTTATCATATGATATAATGATGTGTCACATTGCAAAGACTATTTACAGTGTAGTCTGTTTATAGTGAAGAAATACTCTCAAAATTAAAAATATATATATAGTACCACTCAAAAAGACTAAACAGCTATTGCAGTTTACACTGACACAAATGTTCAATGTTCCAAATTTACTTCTGTCCCATTTTCAGAATTAGTTCACTATATAAAATACTTCAAACTTATATTCTTCAATGAAAAAGAGTGGGAGAGTTTGCTTTTGGCAGTATTACAATATTTTGATTTCTAAGTTAGTGTGTTTTTCTTGTCATTAAAATGTTACTTGGACTCAAACTGCTGACCTTTCAGGATTTGTACAAAGTATTCAAAAACCGAGTTCTGAACATTGGCCATGAAACTACTGTCCTAACCTGATAAATGGATTGGAAATAAGCTACCCAACAGTGAGAATGGACCATTAATTTTAATCAAAGGTGATGTAGAAAGGCGAATGGGATGCATGACAATGTCAACAGCCCAGTAGGTGTTAAGGGGCTACACAGCCTTACTTGTTACTAGGTAGTGCCATTAGTTGAGCTTGGGTGAAGACAGAAAGCCATGCCTGGAATTGAATGACCAGGTCACTCCAAATTCTAATGGAGAAATGGTGTTTCAGAAATACCAATGTAATGGTATCAGAAATCAAGGACAATAGTTTAAAAATATGAAGGGTGACATTGGCTTTTTTTTTTTTTTTTTCCCCTTTTTTCCTGTTTTTTAAAAGGGAGCATCTTCTGCTTTTTGCAGTTTTGTCTTGCTCACTCATTATTATTTCTTGAAATGTTCAGCTCTAATATTTGTAAGCAATAAAGTTGTAGACTTAATGTTAGCAGAAAGTCTAAATCTTTTTATGTTCAGAAATTGGATCAATTCTACAGAATCCAGAATGCAGGAGAAACTAAAATTATGGCTCTTATGTGCTTAAATAAATTTCTGTGAGAGAAATTTCTTGCTTTTTTTTTTTTTTTAACAACTTTATGCTAACATCAAAAATAAAACCAAGGCAGCAGCGACAGTATATCTACATTTGTGGTGTTGGTGGGATTAATCTTAACACATCCAAAGGTGGAGAGACTCTTCTTTCAATCAGTGAATATACCTCTTTATTTTGAATATTTGGAGGTTATAAAATACTGTATGACAGCTTGAATTAATGATGTTTATAATGAAGACATAAAAATGCAGGGATGACAAAGAAGCATTTTTATATCCATGCTTCAGGTTTTCTACAAAGGTTCATTTAATCTGACACAGCATAGCATGCATAAGAAAGATATGTATGACTGCATTAGTAATTCTTGCACTCTTATTTAGAATAAAATTAATTATGCTGCTGTCTACTTAATGGAATAGTTTTATAAACAGTAGTTCTTATTTTCTATGTACAGCTGAAGATCAGCTTCGTGCAAAGGGTTATGACAAAACACCAGACTTTATTTTAGAAGTACCAGTAGGTAAGTATTTTAAAATAATTTTTATTATTTTGTGTAGAAGTGCTCATACAAAAATATTATGGCTACTTAAGTGAAGCATATTCTAGGATACTGCAAATTAGTCTCTTCAGGAGTTACCTAATAATTTTACGAACTTCTAGTTTGAGTCAGAGAGATTTGATCCTAAATAGGATAACCCGATGTTTCTTCTTTAGTCTTTGAATGTTTTTATATCATTATCAAAAAATAAAGGGAAAAAAAGCAACAGTAAAAACCCCCAAATCCCTGCTCCCTCTAATGTATTCTATCCACTGCCCTTCTGAACTAAACTCTGAAGTAGCTATAATTGTCCTCTGCTTCTAGACCAAATCAGTTCAAAGTAGTCTTAAGAGTATTACATTACCCCTATAGATCATTGCATAAAGGTTTGTCATTGTGAAATTATTCTTTTGCCATCACTTTGCATCCAAATAAAACTCTGCGGTTCTTTACTGTTTTTAAAAAGCCTGAATAGCAAGAAAGAATAAGAAACAAAAGTAAGTATAAAGGTCATGTGAAAGTGCATCTGCCTTTTCTGGCACGTCTCAAGACCTTCATGGTCTTGAGGCCATGTGGCAGCTGTTGAACATGAGCTTGGAGGGAGAATCCACAACCTCTGTAGGTAACATGTTCCTATGCTCAGGCACTCTCACAGTGATAAAGTGGTTGCTGATGTTCAGGTGGAAACTCCTGTGTTTAAGTTTGTACCTGTTGCCTCTGGTCCTGTTGCTGGACACCACTGAAAAGGGCCTGCCTCCCTCTTTACCGGCTCTTCAGAAAGTTGTGTACATTAGTAAGATCATAAGAAGTAATGTGGACCATAATTAACACAGTACATACTTGGTGTTAAGGTACCCACTTTTATATTAGAAACATGAGATTATGTCCCACTTACTCCAGGAGCCTGATCAAAAGGAAGCCAGAAAAGCAATGATTTTTTTAGTTCTTGAGAAGGGAAACCAGGAAACACCCAAAAGAATTATTTTGTAATATTACTCTATTAGAAAGAAGGTTAAAAAAGTCATTAATTCATTTGCATATATTTGTCTCAAATTCAAGTAATAATAGTGTATTGCTTCTTTCAAATCAATCTAATCACTTGAGACTTACAGGAAATCATGTTCTACCTGTTGTCTGATATAAACTAAGGTATAGCATTCCTTGGATTCTTTTCTTAATGACTCAGTACATACCCAGGAAAGGCAGATGTTTCTTAGAAATAGCTTCTGAGCTGATTATACCTCAGCTGTTACATCTCCTGGGGTCTAAAAGCGTTGGGGGTGGGGAAGGATTTAGTAGTATAGGCCTACACAAGTTAACTGGGTTACTGATAGCAGGATAGTGGTGGCACATAGATCTTGGTGTGATGACTTCATGAGTTATTTTCCCAGATTTCCTGAGTAGTTTTGTAGTCTGTGGTCAATCATTTGCTGCTATAGCCTCTTGTAATCTATGTGTATAGTGCTTCTGGGTTTGCGTGTTCTCTGAAAACCTCGTTCCAAGTCAAATTTAGGCTAAAGCATCGTGATTGTGGATATTGTAGGTAACTTAAAATAAAGGTCTTTAAAATTTTTTAAGGTCTTTACAACGATACCTAACAATACCTTTTTGGAGAAATGGTCTCTTAGAGTGGTGCTCATGATTTCTTCAGCAAAATTACATTGTCAACTTCAGAGAGGACATTCTGTTTTCAAAAAAATTATGATTTTATTAATATTAGTAGTTCACTCCTGCAAGAAATGATGAAAGACATAAACCAAAGCAAATACCAAAGCATAGAAAGAAAGATAAATTCAAAATCACATTTTTTCACATAAGCCTTCTTACTCCTAACTTCTTTCTGATGAGGCATGACTGGCTTTACAAAAGAAAGAAAGCAGACACATGTCCAGGATAAATTTCCTTCCCTCTCTTACACCTTCCATTCTGGATTGGTGGCAAGTGTCTTTCTTTAACAGCTTAGCTAACTATCATTCAGCAAAAGTTTCCAATTTATTACCTGACAACTACCTTCCAGCAAAATAAGGGTAGTAGAAGAATGCAGCTGTTTCTTAGTCTACTCTCTTTTTCTTCACATTCTGTTTGTGTTATAATAAATGCAGATATTTGGAACAGGGTGTAATTAAACTGAAATTCATGTGATTATCTATTTAAAGTATTTTCTGGTATTTTTTCTAAATTCCCTATGTGCATATTTGAAAGATAATTTTTACAAATATGTAACTCGGTTGCAAGCATAAATTATGTGGTAGATTGTGGAATAAATAGAATGTTCCCTAACAGTCTTACAGGCTGTTGGGTGTGATTTTCAGAGTTCAGTGTGTTTTCTACTGTCACTCTAGCTGTGGAAGGACACATAATTCATTGGATTGAAAGCAAAGCCTCATTTGGTGATGAAAGTAGCCACCAAGCCTACTTACAGGACCAGTTTTGGAGCTACTGGAACAGGTATATTTCTATTATTTTTCCTTATAGATAAATAGGACTTCATTTTAAAAAGAAATTACTGGATAAAACACTACTGACTCTCTGTGTTACTAATCTGGCATTTTGAATGCCATTAATTAGCATTTCAGGTTGGTGTGCTGAAATATTTATGAAAAATTGAGATTTTAATTGTTAGTACGCAGCAAATATATATATAGTGATTTTACAGTGATGCTAGATGACAGAGTAAGTATTTTGGTACAGAAGTTATATGTCAGGTTTTTTAGTACCTGACTTAGAAGGAAGATTTTGCTGTAACGTTTTGGAATATGAGCAGGGTGTCAAATTTGATAAAAAATCTTTACAGTCTATCCAAGTGGGGTTTGTGTATAAAGGATGTTATTGCTCATTGTCATTGTAAGTACGACACTACTGTTTCATCGTGGGTTTTTTTTTTAAATAAAGTATTTCTTTTGTATATTATTTACATTTGAAGCAATAATTACATTATCTTTGAGTTGAAAATATAGTAAGTATTTGCAGGATAAGGGGAGAAATGAGTTATGCTAGACAGAATTTTGTGGCATGTTGATGGTATTGGTGTAAAGATATTTTCTTTTAAATATGGTTAAAATACCTCCACTTTATTGTTCTAAAAATCATTATTATGTATATTTATAAATCTTTCCATGTTCCTAGACACCTCCGCACTGGAGGATTTTTTTCCCAAAAAAATATTAAACAGAATGCTTTATCTTCAATGCCATTTTTCTGTATATTAGAACCCTAAGAAAGATAGTGAGGCAAGTTAAAGTTTTAATAACAGATTTTTTAAAGCATAAATTTAGAAGTCTTCTCAGCATCCACAAGAGCCCATCAAAGGGATAGTGGAGAACATGGCACAAGTGTGTGAACATGCAACAAAAATGGGGTGTGTGCCAATATCAGAGACTAATCTGGTGACCATTAGCGTTTCAGACAAATGTGAAAACAACTAGCATTAACTTTGGAAAATACCTTAAAAGTAGGTTCAGTAGAAAACTGCAGAGAAGGGGAAAACAGATCTTGATAATAACATCATCAAAGTGCAGAATTATGCTCTGAAGCAACATTCTTGATTGATATGAAAAGGACTTGCTCTTCTTTGACAATCCCAGAAAGCAGAGAATTGGAAAACTTGAATCAAGGTAATGGGAAACCTGGAAGGCTGTCAGTTGTTGGATGAAGATATTATACTCTAGAAGAGTTGTAGAAAATAAACTGTGAAACACTGAATATAAAACTTAAAAAGAAATTTGAGCATATACAATATCTAGGCAAATGGTGAGAATGGCGGGAACGACAGTGATGCAAACAGTGCTGAACTGCACATTAGTGTAAAGGAAATGGAGCACCTCAGCCTGGGAGAAGACCATCAGATGTACTGGAATACTTTCTGGTGTAAAGGGTGTGTTTGAAGGCATTCATTATGGTATCAGAGAAGAATACCTCCAAGAAGTGATTTTAAACAGATAACTAACTAATTTTTAAAGATACTAACTTGAGATGTGGTGAAACTTGCACTGGCAGGTAGAATGAAGGCACTGATCCAGTTGTTTGTAATAAAATTGCCATTAAAGTTTCTGTCTTTTTTTTTTTTTGTGCTATCAACTGTCTATCCACATTTTAGTGTAAAACATTTGAGAATAGTGTATACCATTCGCACCTGACATTTCCAAAGGAAACTTCTCTTATGCTTTTATCAAGAAATTAAGTTGGTGATAATTTCATTTTAATCTTAACATGTACCAATTAATAATTTGACTTCAGAAGTGGAATAATATCTCTCACTGAGCTGTTAGTCAAGTATCTTTAATGTTGCAATAGCTAGACTGGAAGGATACATGGATCAATAAAACATTTGGGAAATAGTTTTGAGATATTTCCAAATCTGCTGTCATAGATGTTTGTATTGGAAACAGCTACAAAAATGGTTGATTCTTAAAGATAGTGAATTTACATTTGTATAAAGAAAACTAGAATTCTCCATGGTAAGATTTGTTATGCCCTGAATCAAAAATTCAGGTTAATTATGGAAATTAGGCAGATTTCTGTGGGAAATTTTCAGATTTCTATTTAACAGATAAATCCTGTTAGTTTTAATTTTGGTACTTCTTGGCCAAGCTGACTGTGCCACATCTTCTGAAACAAGTTCTGAATGACTGTATTTTCTAATATAATGACAGTTGGGTTAATGAACACATCTTAACAGATTAGGTTGCATGTAGATCAGACAGTTAACTTTCATTGGTCTCTATAACTATGTATCTAAAAGGACACAGGTGTAGCTGCACAAACTGTTGACCAATTTTGTATTATTTAATCAGTCTATACAGCAGTCTCTCAAGAGAGAACCTGATTCTCAGTCAGTCCACCACACCTTTATGTCTCCCTTCCTCTTGAAAGAGAGAAATCATTTGGAGAAAAAGCATGAGTTCACAATAGAGATGCTATGACACTCAGGTAATAGTTTAGGGTTTTTTGAACCTGACCTACTGGTTGAATGTAAAGCAAAAATGAAATTCAGGAAAAAAATCACCTGTTAGATGTGGATAGAAACACAAAACTTGATGCTTTGAAAGGAATGAAAGTAAGAGGTTTTAAACCTTTTCCATTCAGCTTTTTTATTGCTTACCTAAAAATTGGGAATCAAGCTGGAAAAGTTTCTGTGTTCTTTTCTCACATGTCACAGATAAAGAAGAATTCTATTCAGAATCTGACTGTAAGCTTTGAGCATAGCTGGGGCTTGTTTGCTGTTGTGTGTATTTCATTAAATCCTGTACTTTGTGCTAACTAAATCTGTGCGTGTCTTAAATTGGTCTGTACTGACAGGAAAGAAATGGCACTTTCTCATTTAACAGAACAGCTCCCTAGATGCAGTCAACCATGTCTGTTCACCTCAGTGCAGAGGAACACCTTTTTATTACTCTGAGTTCTGCAGGGACAGCTTAGCGAGGTTTTTTATGGCTCATACATCAGTGGTATTGTTAAGCAATTTTCAATTGCAGTGGTGCACTGCAACCTCATCTTCAAATTAAGCTCCACATTAAAAATGTACAAAGTGTACCTTGTCAGTGGATTTGCACAGTTATAATTTAAGATGTTGTTTAGATATTGAGATTTTTCAATAATAAAGAAATAGGAAAACGCAAGTTTGGTCTTGCGTATTCCCAGACTGATTTTACAGCTATGTTTTAGGAAAAGAAAGATATTTTATATACTGGACAAACTTAGTATAAAGTGATTCATATACTTCCTTCAGTATGTTTGTTCCTCTAGAGCAGTGGCATCCACTGAGCAGGCTATAGCTTACATTGCCACTGGGTAAACAAAAAAACTCCATGCACAAAATATAATTGCTTTGTGCACAACTAGTAGATACCACACTTTCCATTCTTCACTGGTCTACACTGGTGTATTTGTTGTCACTATGAGAATAAAAGCTATTAAATAGTCAGGGTGACCAAAGGTAATTTGGAGAGCATGAACAGCAAATTACACAGATTGCACTTTAAAATGAGGTCTATGAACATGTTATAAGTTATTTTAGGGTTTAGATGAATGTTGCTGTTTCTTTTTCTTTCATCCATAGTATCTGATTTTATAGTTTTGGTTTTTTTAAAATTTAAATTAAAAATTGGAGTCCCAGCTGTAAAAGTCTGTTAGTCAGAGCTGACAGGCATGAGTACTGTTTTCTAAGGATATACAGACCAGCAACACATGGTTCAAACAGTAATTAGTGGGTGCACTGTCAGTGACTTGCTGTAAGATATAAACTCAAATACAGCAATTTACATTCTCTATCTTCTCCAAGCATGGCTAAGGCATATGTACAGTCTGGAATGTAATTTCTAGAGAGTCCCAGGAGATGGCTTGACGTCATTATTAGCTAAAGAGACTTTACTATATGTGAGGAAAACCATAGGAAAATGTCATATTTGACACTGTTATTAAACTAAAGGCAATTTCACATAGTGAAAAAGAAGCATATCATCTTCTCTTTGAATAAAATGGTAAGTCATCTCCGTACTAAATTCCTTCCGCCATTTGTGTGTTCTAAATGTTTAGTCCTGTGCTTCTATTTTTTTGAGAGAAGAAATAAAAGTGAGTTTCCCATAAGTAATTTTAAAATACTATTCACACTTTTTGGAAGCCTAAATTCGTGATTCAGTGTGTCGTTAATTGGTGCATTATGCCTGATCTTGACACTTCAGTTCATAACTATAAGTCATAGTAAAATTATTAAATTATTGTAGAGCCACCTCGATTAATAAAAAATAATTAATTCAGGTAAGTGCAAAAAGAAATTATGCAAAGGATTATATTTCACAACACAAATGCACATAATGTGTTCCTAGGTTGTTTTGAGAAAAGTGTTGCGTTCAAATTCATTTGCAGTTGATGGTAAGGACGAATTCTATGTGAGCAATGTCTGAATCAGGAGATAAGAATTAGAGGCATTTTTTGCTGTTTATCTCTTTAGAGTTTATTGGTTTGACAGGTTACTGTGAAGACTGTTGAAGTAATAATTGTTGTCTGATTGTAGGTGATAGGGGAGGAGGGAGATGTGTTGTGGGTTTATGGATGTCCGTTCTGCTGGCGAGTTCAGTAATCTTCAGTTGTAGATGGTTTAAAAAATTGTTTTGGTGAGTTGAAAACCATTCTAACAACTTGACTTGGAAGAAACCTTGGGAGTTACATTTGTCAAGTGGCTAGGAAAACTGTTCATGCATACCCAGTATCCAAAGCAGCCCAAACATAAAGAACTGAAAGGTCATTCTTCTCCTTGCAGTATGATGGTTTGTTGACATATTTTGACACACTGGTACAATGCTGAAAGGTTTTGACCTTACTGCAACACTGAGGGACTTAGGGTTTGTTTAGCTATCTAGTGCTTGTAGATTTTCACACATGCTGGGTTTTGCTATGCTCCTTTTTCTCTCCCTTCTGTCTCCACTTGAATTACTAAATTAATCTTAAACAAAAATGGATGTTGGTAGAAGAGAGAGTTTAGGGTAATTTTTACCGCTTAAGACTTTATATAGGAAGTTTCTTCAAAACTAATTAACTTTTTTTAAGTGAATTACTATGCCATCTTGCTAAGCTTAGTAGCACTAAGTAAGATGTTTGTTTATAGACAAGAAGAAAACCAAAAGCATTGAAAAGTGCCATTTTCTACTACTTTTCTAGTAGAAAATGCAGTAGTCTACTTTGTGAAGATGATAAAAGTCTGTGTTCTTCTGCAAGAGTAATAGATACAAGCGTTCATTCAAATATACATACATACACACACAAACACATAGAGGTGTTTGTACTTCACAAATATCCTAGATACATTTAGCCTATTTCCAATTGCATTTCATAGTAATTATTTTTGTCTTTATTTAATGACACATGAACAGTATAAAATCAGCATGTAGCTTATGAAAAATATATTTTTTTTCCTCCATCTCAAAAGTAATGTTTTTAGATTTTACCTGTCATGCTCTCTTCAACAATGTGGTTGAAAAACAGAGTAGAAATTTTCACTGAGACTATGGCTTATGCATAGCATAAGTTGATTGTTTTGCTGAGCATTGTAGATGGTTTAATTTTGTATCAAAACTAATTTTTGTCAAAGCAAAGAAATAACAGACAATATTTTATTGATATTATCATTTACGTTTGAGTGAGTGATATTAAGTATATATTTTCATGCATTGTTCTCCTTAGGTATTGTATTTCATACAGGCATGAGACTGAGATTTTAATTAGAATTTCATTTTCTTATGTAAGCCTCTTTCACTGCTAGATTGTTACATCCTGAATTTAAAAAAATAGGAAATGAAGCAGTATATGTCTTTGTTTACATTATTTTTCCCTTCTATTTTTCTGTACCATTCTAAATATTTTCTCATGACAAGAGATTCACATAGTGTAGATAGAGTATTTTCAGCTTTCTTCCATATTACTGCAAGGCTTAAGCTCCAGTTCTCCTGGTATTTCTCATTCAGATTAGACAAGCATCTAAGTTTCTGTACGATAAGAGCTGACAGCATAGATCCTGCTATTCTTGCCAAAGGCCTGGTTGCAGACACTCCACTATGTCAAAGAATGTCAACCCCCCACAGACCTTACCTTTCAGAACTCCTTGTAATTTTTAATTGACATTTACATCTGACATTTTCAATGTATCTTTTAGTGTTGGTTCTTTATCTACCTACTAGTAGTTGAAACCAAACCAAAGCTAAAAGACTGCCTTCCTGTAAGCTATGATATCGTATATTTTTTTATTTAACGAGGTCAAGTTGCTGGCTGAAACTCAAGAATGATCATCTTCCTCTTCCTTTTTGTAACTCCAGAGGTGCTAGTCTAATCTATTTCAAATGACAATTGAAGAAGGTAGTAGGCCTGTAAAGTGAAATTTAAATTCTAGTACTAATGAACAAAGCATAAGGGTATTATTGTTACTGTGCATCATGTACAGAAGGGATGCAGAGATTTCAAGGAAATTTTAAGAATACTAAGAGGGACTTTCCTTTTGAGTCAGGTACTTGAATAGTGAAAGTGAAAATATTCATACCCATATTCATGCAAGGTATGTTAAGAGCATAATATTGTGAATAAAGTAAAACTGGCAAGTATGTCATTTAGCTACATGTTTCAGTTGTTGAGCTTCTTTGCCTTCAGAAATCTAGTTTTATTTGGGTTACAATGCTAAAAGCCTAATAAATTAGTTTGAGCATAATTATCCATCTACTAGAAGTTAGAATGGAGGACTACAGTTGATCATAAATGTTACAAAGCAAAAAAAGTAGAAACAGCATTTTGTAGAAAAAGCATATTATCACAAATAATGCTGCTTTTCTTCTAATTAGTTAATTTACATTTTGCAAATTAAGGGCAAGATTCAGACAGAAGATAATCTAGTAGCATATCATAGCTTTACTGACCTATATTTGTATATGCCAAATTTAAGTTAATTAGAAATGTAGATGCTGTTTGTTTTATCTGTCAAAAAGCTCATGTTAAAAAAAAAAATCTAGACACACTTTCCCCCCCAACATTTATCATCTAAATAATAGTCTTGCCAAGATGGCAGCCTCATAATAAACTCTTTTCAGTGGAGTGATGGGTAATGAAGCTTGCTTGTGAAGGCAGCGAAAAATGTTGTCTAGCCAAATGTGTGGATATGATGGCTAGAGAATCAGTGGACTTTCTCAGTCATCAATCTTTTTAGTAGCCTCTTACACATCTGAATATTTTGATAGATGATCTAATAATTGAGTTATCTATCTTTCTAACTATCAGAGTTGCATAAAAATTATTCTCACATGCTATTGAATATTATATATATTGAGCATCCAGTAAATTTTTCAAAAGAGGTCCAGGAGGTGGAGGAATTTTGTTTGTCTTAAGCAGCCTTTAATACATTAAATGATAAATTATGTATAGAATACAAAACTATACGTACTAATATAAGCAAAAAATAAATAATGTCAATAGCTGATTACAGATAGGTCTCAGTAAATAAAGCATTTAAAAGCACGGGACTGGTGAGGTTAATGCACAATCTAAGAGTAATTTGAAGTACAAAATGAGTAGATTCAGTAGTCCCTGGGCAGTTAATGGACAGGAATCACATTTCCACTCAGTTGCACAAATTCCTTATGCCTAAATCTTGGCTTAGGCAAAAAGAAATACAGTGTCACTATGGTGTATCATGTTTCTATTCAGCCTCTGTGAGAGCTCCAAAAGTTTCTTTTAATTAAAGATGAGACTGAAATGTATATATTGAAACTTCCTACATTTTGTTTGTTCTGAGTGATTGTACAATATGGATTCCTGTTTCCAGAGCACAATAATCTGCTTCCCTAGAACACTAATCTTGTATTAATGTAGATACTGAGGTTATTTGGATAAATTGTATTAAGCACATCATTAGATGTGTTTTACTAAAGCTTCTGAGTGGCAGAGCAAAATGCTTGTTGGTGTTGGTGTGCTTTTATTAAGCACCACATTATATCATTCTTCATTTCAAATGCATTTCCAGTTGGGTAAAAACTATTTCAACAATAAGTAATATATTGTAGCATTAAGAATATTTTTAATTCAAAGATATTTTTTCTGCATCAATACCACCAGTTTATGTTCAATTACATACTTTTGTAGAGACTGTAAAAGGTTCCTTTTTGTAAATTCTCAAAAACTGTGTGATGGGGACTCATTTCTTAAATGAATTTTTGTTTTTTAGTACTTTCTTTGTTTCATAACTACAGCAAGTAGCAATTAAACAAGTAGGTGTAATGAATAGTTCTCCACTTAGCAAAGAGGCTTTTCTTTCTCTGTTCAGAACTAGAGTGACTGGGGTACATTCTTTAGGATATCAAAAAGTTGTTCACTCATTTCAGAATTTCAATGGAAAAGTATCAGAGGGATTTTCTTTATAGTTACTACCTGCTTAATGTAGAATGAGAAAAATGGATTTCAAGGACTGGCATGTTACCATTGTTTGAGAACACTTTGTGAAAGTATCATTGAACCTCATGGGACCTTGCCACTGCATATGGATCTGCAAATTGAACAAACTTTTGGCTGTCTCACTGGCAGTGGTTGTGGCTGACGATGAGTAAGCAGAATTCTTGATGTTTATTAGTTCTTCCTAAACATGCATAATTAGTTAGTTAAAGCTGGGTACATATAAAGCAAGACACTGAAGTAAGGTGACTTGAGTATCAAAAATGTAAAAGCTTACAATAAAGTTTGTCTCTGAAGTTCCACATTTTTCTTGCAATATTGCATCCCATTTAACAGTCTACACTTTTGTTTTCAGTAATATTTAGTTTGATTTTATGCCATTTTAAGTTACGTAAGGATGATGTTACAGAAGTATCATTTAAACCTAGAACTAAGGCAGTAGAAAACAAGTTACCAAAAAGAAGCTTATATTATTTTCTTTTATTACTTGTTGAATTTTAACAGAAGAAAACTAAAATTGCTTCTGAATGTATAAATTCATATGCAATTAACTGGAGTTTATCGGTGTCAGTGTTATGTGGCTTCTTCTGACCTTAAGTAAATTGGCAGTTACTCTAGGTAGCATTTGTAGCATTTCTGCTAGAGAACATACCAAGCTCCTAAGCATGCACAGTGTGTTATCTCACAGTGTGTTATACTTACGTATATATTTGTGTGTATACTTCATGAATGTTTAGATCTTTATTTAGGAAAGTGATCTTCATTTCCCTCTCCTAATCAAAATAGTAAGCATCTGTGTTCCTTCTTTTCATTTGATTAGCATTCTCTCATCCCTCACTAGTCTTTGATATGAACATCAGGAAATCATGTCCTTTTATTTAAATGATAAATGTGTCTTTGTCATGAATACTTACAGACATTCTAAGATTTACATCTGAATTGTCAAAGTGTAACTGCACGGCTTCTCTGATGTGTGACATTATTAGTGAAATAAAGAACTTCTCAGTATTTTATGGATAGGCCTTAAGTATTGACACTGCAAGGCTAAATTAGTTGTGATGCTGCAAAAATTTTTCCTTCATCCACTGTTTTTCTAAGATGTGTTGTTTATCAACAAGAGAAAATCAGCTGCATGAGAATCTCTGCAGCCATTCCTATTTACATGTTCCAAGCTTGTCTCTTCATGTTTCATTATTTCAGTCTGATGTCTAGTTAGCTCTTATCAAAACTAATACCATCTGAAGTACCAGGCTTCCGGTAGTCACACAACCAACATAAAAATTGCAGTCTGACTAATATTATTAAAGACAGTATCTCTTTAAACCTGGGCTTTGTTTCAGTGTCTAGATAAATTATGTCTTGGAAATTCATTTCAGTGAATGAGTCACTGCTGTTTCAATAGATGAAATGCATCTGCAATTATATTCTGCATGTTTTTTAATTTAAAAAATAACAAAAATACAAGTGTTAAGATTAAAGCTTTGGTACCATTCTTACTGTGTCTTGATGCTACTAAGTCAGAGCTACTGTATGGCTGTCTTCTTATTGTTCAAATAGTACAGTAAGTTAAAATATTTTATAAGACAAACACCTAAATGAGATTTTATAAACTATTTTATCATCTATTTGTAGCAAAATTTGAATGTGTCAGGCAAGTAGGTAATTTAATTTTAGTTCCTACAGAAAGCTAGTGTTCCTTGAAATCTCTAGATTTACTTACACAGGATAAAACATTTTTTCCTTTATCTCTTTTTCTGCTCTTTTATTTATCGTATTCTGAGTATATCATGGTTGAATTCATTTCATGTTCTGAGTGATGAAATGCTGAAATGAACCTTTGAAATTTATAGTTTCAAGATATTGCTATTTATAATCATTAAAATTCACAAAATAGTTAAGAGAGGAATTTAGTGAGGGATCCCACAAAATATTTTAAGGGCCCATGATCATGATCAGTTTATAATTGCAATATTCTGTAATGTCATATATACAGTACACTGCAATAATTAAAATTTTTTTCAACTTTTTAGTGCTGCTTACCTCAGAAACTTTTACAGCAACATTTCTAGTATAGTCTTTTTTTTTTATTCCAAGCTTGTTTATATTATAAAGTCATGTAAAATTGATCATATTACTTTTATCTCTTCATTTGGAAAGCACTGTTTATTTAAAATTAATGAAAATTACACATATTACAGGCATTCTGTAAAACTACTTTTGTAAGTATATTTTCATTTACTTGTTTCAAAAGGAGAAATTCCTTTTCAACACAGCCCAACAAAGTGAAGTGGTATTTTCTGGCATACGAAGGATGCCTGTGAGTTTTTGAGACACTGAAGCTGTAACCAAACTTGAAGACAATGATGGCAATGAGCTTCTGTCCAGAGTTAATCAGCTGCAGAATTTGTAAACTGCATATGTGTCAAAGTTGAAAATGTTAGCACTCTGATAGAAGCTTGAAAAGGTTAGAGCTGATAAAAGCCATCAGCAGTTAAAGAAGGTGATTTATGGGAATGTAATGACACAAAATGCCTCATTTATCACTCATATATAGATAGGTTAAGGTTTCGGTGTCATACTTTAAAAACTTGACCACTTAGAATTGTCAAAATAGGTACTTAATTGCCCATCATACATTTCAGTTCATATTTCCTTTGCTCGAATTTTGGTGATTTTACTGTTTTGCTTTTCATATGGTTCTTTTTAAAGTCATTCATATTTCATATTTATTTCATATTTGTTTCAAATGGTATGCTCAGTGCTCTTTTAGAACTTTTATTAGGTAAAGCTGTTGATTTGAATGCTGTCCAAATCTTTTGTTGATTTACAATTTCATTCAGCCTAACTGTAAGGAAAATAACTGAAGGTTTCGTTTTCTTCTGTTCTATACCACTAATTCTCATCAAGAGTTTACAGCTTTCTAATTCAATCCTTACATTTCCTCTCCAAACTGAAATGTGAGATTTAAAAGTGAATCCATCAACTGGTTTCCAGTTCCAGTCACTTAAGTTACTGTTTATCTCCATGCAAATTAAATTTAATCCAAAACTACCAGTACTGTTAAATGATCCTAAAACAAAATAAAAATGTTAAGAAAAATGCATAGTAGTATGCTGACTTGACGTGAGGACAGCAGCAAGCAAATCCCATAGATTTGAGACTGACTGGTTTTATTTTAACTGTCCACAGTTTCATCATGGATCTGTAAAAAAAGTAAATGCAAACATGGATAAATTCTCATCAAAGTGTGAGACAGATATTACAAATATACAGGTTCAACTTCCAAAAAAAAAATTTGTAATAATGTTTCTAAAGATTTCTTTTTCTTTACTTATTCTTTTTAAACTATTTCATCCTCCCATTTCCAGATTTTATACAGAAAATTCTGAACAGAATAATTTTAATTTTTAATATCAAAAAACTTACCTTTTTGTTAGCTTTCACAATTTATGGCCCCAGTTGTATAGCATTCTGTTTGTTCAGCGATGACCTTCCAGGTTCGATTTAAAAAGAAGTCAGGAGCATTTGTCATGTCTGCTCGATCTTGTCCAGAGGTACCTATTGTAATTATAAAGGACTAATAAGGTTGTTTATAATATAACAGTCTGACAACCCTAAAAAATCTTCTGGGGAACAACTTCCCTTATTTTTTTTTTTTGTCTTTCTTAAGAGAAAAAAACCTCCCTTCTTGCTCTGTATTGCACTGCATCTTTTTAAATTAAGATGAGGAAGCATAAGAACATAAGCATTGAAAAACTTAACTTAGTTTTAAAAGATAAGCTGTATAATTTTCTCATTTGTAATGTCTTTTGGAAATACTCGGTACCAATGTGTCTATAGTAGCGTTACCCTGTATTTAATTGGGATGTATAGAAGTGATGATGATGTACTTAGAAACACTGAATTCCTTTCACCATGTAACAAAAGAAACCCACTTATTACTGTGTTGCAAAAATATGTGATACATTAATATGGTGATCTCTTTCTTAGGAAAAAAAATCCAAATTAAGACAATTCTATTTATTCTATTTTAAACATTATAAACATACTGCTGTAAGTGGATGTTATTCTAGTGGTATTTTTCATTATATGTCAGGATTTTTGCAATTGACTTACGATCATTTTTCCTTTCCTATGCCTTTGTCTTTCTTCCTCTTTCCTTTTTCCTCCCCCATTTCAGCATCATCCAGCAATACCACTTTTTTTTATAGACATCTATATAAGGTAAACAAAAACCCAATGGAATTTGAATGTTTGACAGAAATGTTTACCTCTCTTGTATGGTATGTAACAACACTGGAGTATTGTCAGGCTACCATACATCATTTAAATACCCTTAGACAGCAAAGGCAAAATCTTGACAATTCAGTAATCTCATCATGTGATTTCAAGAAGGCTTTTTTTCATATCTACAATTGAGACAAATTTATGTTGTGTGTATTTATGGTTGTTAAACTCAAAATTGTCTCATTTCATTAATTTTTAACATTGTGCTCTCTTAATGACTATGAAGAAATGTATTAAAATGCCTTAATTACAGGGCTAGAAGAAGAGAAAGCACAAGTCTTTTTAGCATATGATCTTTCAATTGCTCACTAAAGGATAAAGAGGGCATTCAAGCGTGGTTTAGATAACTGTCAGCAATAATAAAATGCAAGGTAGTTTGTAGAGCCTTTAAAGACCTTTCAGGGAAATAGATTTAATTAAAAAACAATAAAATGGACTTTTCATTTCAAAGAAATCCAAAATGTTATAAAATTTCAGGATGTTGCTGTATTAAGAGTAATGTATGTTTCCAAGGATAAGGAAAAATAACTGAATATACTCTACAAGCCACAAAGCAGTGATAGCTTTATTTTGTGTGTGTAAATGTATGTCCTTCAGCTTTTTAAACATAGCCTGTGAATAGCACATTAGAGATATTTCATATTATCTGAACTGTGTGATTTCACCTGTTTTAGGTTCTTTTAGTTTCAGCTTTTAACAAGGGTGGTTTTTAAAAAAAATACAAGATGAACACTTAGCTTCTTAATATTAAATTATGTTCTCAAAATTACCCTCAGAATAAGATAATTCCTATACTGGCAGTAGTTCAGTTGCCTGTTTCAGAGTCTATAGGTTCCCATTCATCATTGTTGCAAGTATTAGATACTATGGAAATATATTTTGAAGTATATTTCTGATTTCTGCTTTTTTTATTCTCACAGTATCAAAAATCACATTTGCTAATTTCTAATGTTTTTGGCTGTGTGGTGTGTTGAAAAGTTTATTCATGAACTTATTCTGCATTTTCAAGTTTCTGGCAAACTAAGAGCAACTTTACTTACATGTTAAGATAGCAGTGACTGCTGTCTTTTTAAAAGTTTTGCACCTTTGCTGTGCAAAAAGCCTCATGCTTTCCTGAGAAAATTTTTGTAAGCTTTTTTCTCTCACTCTGGTGCACACACTTTTTAATAGGTTTTAAGCAGTTTGTTGTAGGTAATAACAAAGCAAATCTGTATAAAAGTTGTCTTTGTGTAGCAAGGTGTTTTACAGATAAATTAACTTCACCAAAGTGCATTTTCAGCAAATGCTAAAACTCTGTCAGTTTTTTTAGTTACAATTACTGGCCCAAGTGCATTCTAAAACTTGTTCATAATGAAAATGTGACTTCAATATTTAGGGTCTTTTTATATCCTCTAGTAAATTTAGTTTGGATTGTTAAATTCATAACAGTGTTCACTTTGTCACTGACTGATCATAAAAATGGAAAACATCTCCGTTGCTGGAGTCGGTGGTTTTTCTTTTAAGAAAAGTAAGGGTTAGTTTTCTGCTTGCTCACATACCTTGAACTAGAGCACAAATGAATAGCAAAGCCTCTGCAAAATACACTGGGCATGTGAGAAAGCTAAAAATGTACAAATGTCTGGCACTGTTCTGTACAAAAATGCTTCTCTGTTTTCTTCATTGCTGGGTTTCCTGAGGCTTGAGGACTCAGGACCCAATCTACAGCAGACCACATGCATGGTTAACTTTGGCATAGTTTTGACAAAGAAGTGCCTCACATCATCCTGTTATCAAAGTCCTTTCTGTTTTCAGCTGGTTGTGTCTATTTCTTATCACATCTGTTGGGCTTGTAAATTCAGTAGAAGCTCAGGTCAAATGTGAAGTCTGCTTCCTTTACCTTTTTACTAGTGATAATGTTGTCTGCTTATCAAAGTTTTGTTGTGGTTGGGGTTTTATGACTTTATTGCCATGGCTCATGCAGAGATGACTGCTTTTCCGTAGCAGCTTCTGTAAAATTTGGTGGACACGCTCAGCTCTTACTGAGTAAAACTTACTATTGTGTGTTTTTTTCTTATGTTAAAAATCACTTTTCCTTTATTTAAAGACCTCTCCTTACTGCTAGAACTTCATTAAAACCAGTAAACTTTCTGTATCATGTCAGTACATCAAAATACAGCCTTCAAGAGAGGAGTGTGCATGATTGGAGGGCTGAAAGTTTCGTCTTCTTGTAGGGGAGACTCCAGCTCCTTATGTGTTTGCCCAACAGTTAGCACATCTACCCTCAATACAAGCTGAGGCTTTCATGATGCAAGTAATAAAATGGCCAAGATAGAATAATGGTCTTCATTTGTATTGTTATGCATAATGATTCTTAGTAACTGATTCTTAGGCATGTGCCTCCAGACAATGGGCAGGGTAAGCTATAACAGCTGTAAATGTAGCTTTGAATCTGTTCCATTGTTGATCCATTAGTACTCTCAACCAAATCACATGTTGCTTCTATATTTAAAATTCACCACCTGTAAAAGCCTGATATTGCATAAAAATATTGCAAGGGTAAACTGATTTTACTCAAGGTAAAAGACACTACAGACAGAGACATACAAATATGCTCTGTTCTGAAAATTTTCTTTTCTCGTAGCAAAAGTGTAAATCTAAGCACGGACCTTCTCATAACTTTAATTTTGTTAGCACCATTTTTAGGGTGTCTGGGAAGAGAAAAAGAATACAGAAATATTATCTGTACTTCGGCATAAAGCATTTTAAAAACATACAGTTCCAGAGATTTTTTGGCTTGTGTTAAGGAGATAAAGGATAGGATTCTAGGAAATACACAAATTACATTAAACTACCACTCAAATCATTCTCTGCAAAATGTCCAAGGGTACAAGTTCTTGACTACCATGGAGAAGACTTGCCCATTTGTAGAAGCTCACTATACTGACTTCTGTGTCCTGTGTTTTTCTGCTCCTTCCTCTGTGTAATCATCATGTGCAGCTCTGAAAATTAATACCCTTGCTTGTAGATTTTTTTTTTTAAATTTAAACATCACAAGGCCAGTAAGATGTGATAGCACTACACTGCTGAGCCTCTGCTCTCTCCTTGGCTTGAATAGATCTCAAATTTAGCCTGGGTCTGTGGAATTGGCATGGTGGGAGAATCCCCTTCACATGTAAATCTTGGGAAAATTGCACTGAATTATATAAATGTAACTAAAATATGAGATATAAATATAATGTAATTTTATAATAGTCATTTTTGTGCCTATCAATATGCAGTAGTTCATATTTGAACTAACAATAGTTCAAAATTTTACCTTGACGTTGATATATTTCTTGTATCTCTTCTACAGTATTCTCTCCCTGGTTTTGCTATGATACACAAGTGTGTCTGAACTGAAACTAGAAAAGTTCACTTTTTTTAAGAGTGAAAAATGTGAAGACTGTTGTTAGTTTCAGAGGAGACAAAAGGTGTTAACATCATGGGACGTTGTTTTACCTGTGATGAAAAACGCTGTGCTGCGTGAGTCTTTTCTATGACATGAGGGAATTTGTGTTGCTTTCAACATTGTCTCAGTACCTCACAATGTTTGTTTTAGAGTATTAGTCAGATTAGTCAGATTTTATTAGAGCCTACTGAGTTTTGCATAATTAAAATTGTAGCAGTAGCTAAATGCTATAAATGCAGAATCTTTGCTTTGCCAAGTGTTCTCCAGGTTTCAAAGAGGGAGCAGGAAGAAGTGGGAGAAGCTTGGAAGTAAAGTCTGACACTTAAAATTTTTTAAATTTTATTTAAATCTGTATTTTATATTTTATAAAATATAAAAGTTAAGCATAATAGTTTTTTTTCTGTTAGATTGGTCTCATGCAGGAGCAATAGTATCATGTGCAGAATTTCTGCAGTAGTTGCTCATTTTAAAATGCAAAGTTGTAGGATTACAGTAATGTGTCACTTAGATTGGTTTCAGTACACCTGCAAGTTAAATGTTTCAGATATATTGGGAGAAAAGTTGTTTAATAAGTTGTTTATTGTCTAAATGCTACCAAATGCATATAAATGAAAAAAATTATCATCACATTTCTGCATCATGTGGCCATCATGGGCATCTACAGTAAATACAGATCTTTTTTATTAATCTAACCATCAGAGATCTAATTATTTTTGAAGTCAGTGGAAAAGCTTGTGCTGTCCTCAGTGCAAGTAAGAATAAAGCTGCTATCAGTACTAGTTTTGATCCATGTAATGATTTGGTCCTTTGAATTAAATTACTAGATAGAGCATAAGATGTATGATTGTACTGAGAGTAAATTCTAGCAAATCCAAAGAAGGGCCTCCAAGATGAAGAAGGGATTGGAGTATCTTTCATATGAAGAGAGGCTAGGAGAGCTCCAGGTGTTTAGTGTGGAGAAGAGCAGGATCAGGGAGGATCTTACTGAGGTCCATAAATATCTGAAGGGAAGAAGTAAAAACACAGAAGCCAAGATTTTCTCAGTGGATGCCCAGTGAGGGGATAGGAGGTAATGGACACAGACTGAGATAGAGGAAAATTTACTGAAATGTTAGAAAAATCTTTTTTCTATTGTGTGAGACTGGAGCAGTCTCTGTAGGGAGGTTGTGCAGTCTCCATCCCTGGAGCTATTCATAACACAACTGGACAAAGCCCTGAGCAACCAACTGTAGCTCACCATGTCTAGCAGGACTAGACAACAAAGGTCCTTTTTTACCCTTTTTGTTTCTGTATTATTTTATTTATCATTATTTTTATCTGATTGGGGTTTTTTTAACTCACAGAGTAACCAGTGTTGAAATATGTGGGAGAAAAATCTAGAGAGTTTATTCCAGTAAACTGATGGTTTTACCTTTAATGCTAGTTTAACTAGATCAAGAAAACATTTCTTAAGTTTTAAGGATGAAAGAGAAAACTAGGCTGAAGAAAATTAGAAACATATTTTACCTACTTAAAAATGTTGTTCTGAAATCTAACAATAAGCACTAAACACCGATACAGTACCAAAAATTAAAATAACAACTTAAACAGTAGGAACATTATGAAGGAATAACGTAAGGAGAGTAGTAAGAGGGAGGTATTTATAGCCCTGTTGGTCTGGAGCTTGGGGATCAGTTCACAGAAGAGTCCACAAATGTAGACTTGCAAAGTTAGCCGACAGATCCTAATATGTTAAAGGTTGTAATCTTTTGAAAGACGTTGGTTGGCTTTCCTGTTGGCCCTCCTATCAACTTTAACCTCCAACCTTCTCCGGCATGTATCACTACAAATAAAACTGCTGAGGTTTGACAAGAGGATATAAAGTCACTAGGCCATCGCACAGAAATCTCTACATGATTTTCTTTAACCTAAAGCTTAAATGAACACTGCTTAAAGTCAGAGGTTTTAATAAGAACTTATAAACATTCACTCATATCACTTTAGTTTTAATAATTACTGTTTTAACAGAGAAGAGGAGAAATATACACAGTAAATTATGTTTGACAACTGGAATTTTGTGGTTTTGTTATTGGTTGTCTTTAACTATTATGTGAATTGCTGTTCTTCATTTTAATGTATACTTTTTCATGCAAGCTGCATATGATATCGATATAAATGAGGCATTTGTGTACAGTGTTATAAATGTATTTGTAGCTCTTGATTAAAGCAAACCAGATGACAAAAATAACTTAGGGGTTTGTAAATAATAATAATAATAATAATAATAATAATAATAATACACTGAGAATAATAACCTTTATATCTATATTCACTTATTACGATTTTGGCTTTTCTTTCTCTGTAGTATTATGTGTGACTTTACACAAACCCTTTTAACAACCTAGGCATTTTGTAGGCCATAACTACTAAAAGTTTTTGATAATTATTCCACTCCTGCAAGCTGTCTGTAGTGTTTTAATTTTGCCAGAGCTGCCACCCACAGTATTATATGTGTCATAGAATCACTCAGTGGGTGTTACTGGTATATACCATCACTAATAGTATTAGTTCTTGTGGCTTCCCTATTTTTACAAGCATCTGATCTCTGAACATAGACTGAACTTACTTAAACTGTATTGCAATCCTAAAATGATACTTCTTTCCAGTCCAAAACCATACCAATTCAAACTTAGGTTTTCTGTCTTGTAATCTGCTATTTGTATGACAAATTTTATGGTGATGTATAATAATTCTTTTCATGCTTTTTGTTGCTTGTAGATTGTTATCTTTGTCACTTATGAATATGGTTTTCTCTGAGCACTTACTTTAAGGGCTGTAAAAGCAATCTCTTCCTTTTGAAATCGTTCCTTTCTGTGCCCAAGTTGTGTTCCTCATATGAGCCACTCATATGTTCATGTCTTTGTCAAAGTCCACTTTCCATGATTAGGAAAGTACCGCTCTTTATTTGATGAGGTACATACATCTTCCATCCTTAGTTATGCTTTCTGTGGCTGCCCAGACTTCCTTCACAAACGTAACTAGCAGATACTTTTTTCTCTTTTCCTAAATAGTTTGTGGGACACTAGTCAGGTCTCAGTACATCCCACATCTTGCCATTCCGATGATTCCACTTTGCTAAAACATTTAATTGGTTTTCATCTTCCATCAGTTTTTTAAATGTATGTTTATTACATAAATGCTTTGCTGTTGTAGATGCACTGTGCTGTTGTCTGTTATCTGGGCTTGTGTTTTTCTTCTGTGCTTGGACTATAACTAAATGGTCCATAGAAGGTAGCTAAGGAAAACAAGCCTTTTGTATGTCAATTTACATTCATTATCTATATAGGAATATATTATATACAGGGAACCTGCTAGGCATTCAGATGTTGCAAAAGACAAATGCTGATCTGCACACTTCTTCTGGTGGAATGTGTAGCACACTTCACATAGATTTCTGGTGCTGCCCGTATCCAGCAGTGGATGCTGTTTATAAAACCATACAGTATGAAAATTTTGGAATTTAGATGTTCCTGGAAGGTTGAAGGCTGATTGAATGGAGATAAGGGGAAGCTTTTAAAAAGCTAAATATAGTTAGTTATTTCTCTCTCCCAGCAGGATTTTAGATTGCATGAGTTAATATCAAGAACAGTAGGATTTAACTGGAAATACATTATGAGAGAATTTGGTCACACCATGCCTTTCCTCCTACCAAAATCTTCACCTATTACTTGTATTTTCCTCTGCAATTGAGAAAAATCAGCATGATGTCAGTCTGTGTTCCTTTAGTATTGCCCTTAACATTTAATGTCCATCACCTTCAAAACATGAGGCTGACTGACTACTTAGCTACAGGTGTCTGCTGAGGAGAAAGGTGAGTTAGCAATGGAGTTAAAATATTAATATATTAAAGCCAAAACGGTCGGTTTACTTTCCTCTTTCAGTCCACCTATATTACATTCAGAAGAATGTTATATGGTAGACTAGCAAGCCCAGACTTTTAAAAAATAGCTTTCAGGTGTTAAAGGTTTAGCTGGTGCTAGCAGAGATTTCTGGTGCTTCTCATGTAAACAGTGTCAGCTACCACATTGCTTATCGAAGCACATAGGAAAGTGTCTTCTGCTTCTATAAAGTTACAGGGTGATCACAATAGACAGGACACCAACATCTGTCATGGCCCTCTGAAGGGATTGCCTGTTGTATTAAGCTGTTACACTTCCTCACTGGAAACTGCTGTCTGGACACTTTCAGTGTAAGAATGTATTTGCAGTGGGAAAGTTACTATAATCACACCACACTCAGTTATGGCTTCAGGATCATCCTCAAGTAATGTTTATAGAAGTGGAAGAACCAAAATATGAGTATAAAGTTATTAATTGAGGAGTGATTAAGATACCATGTGATATCCATAGGAGGTGTTCAGAGAGCTCTGTAATGGACACAATAGCAATGATTAGAAGAAGGAATGCTGATCCCTTCATGCATGAAATAGTTTATCCCACTATGGAGCCCAGGAAACTAATAAAGCTTCTGTGGACCAAAGCCATAGAGGCTTATATTGATCAGATTAAGACATTTTCTAGAAATGCTTGCCTTTTTTTTTTATTTTTTTTATTTTGTCTTGCATGACTTAGGAATGAAGATCAGAAGAAACAAAAAGTAAAAAGAATAGCCTCAGTTACTCATCACAGTAGATCAATAATTATCCTTGCCTTTTAAAAAATGTAATTTTCAAAAGTTTAAAAATATAAAGTAGTTACATTGAGACTTTTTTCAGTTGTACAGTGAATTTTAGTGATTCAAGAATGTTTGTGGTACAAGAAATGTGGACATAATTTAGGGTGGTACTGATTGGAAACCTGGAAATGGGTAAGCAGAACATAAAGGTAGCTGTAGCACATATTTTTTGATAAGGTCCATAAATGTTTCTACGTGAAACACATGCATGAGGATTGAAAATTTTCTTATTTTTTAGTATGTTTATACCACTTCCATCTCCTATTTTCTAGAAATGCTGTTCTATATTTCCCTATCCAAAAAACTTTTAACAAAAGTAAATGGCTGTAAATATAGCTTGGAGTACTAGACAATATATAAACACTTCTCACATTTCTTTTATGTATGCTGTGTATTTTTTCTTTCAAACCATGGTTCTGAACATAGACTCTGTAAATCTTATTATATGTTGTTTGTATGAGAATGGAAAAAATATGATATGCTGTATAATTTAAAGCTTCACCATTTAGTTGCTGATATTTTCGGCTGGATGTGAACACCAAGTTGAATGTACAAAGGAGGTATATATCAATATATAATCCCTGAATATTAGTACCACATAATTGCTTTATCCAATTAGAATGTAAAATCTGGTGACAAACTGAAAACTTGAAAGAAAACTTTAGTGGGAACTAAAGATTTAAATTACTGCTTCATATCCTAAAATTATAAAGAAAAGAAATTCTTCAGGGTTCATAAAGAAATTTGAGAAGAAATTGGAACAAGAATCAACTTTATTGTTTCCTTGCTTTGTATTACAATTATAAGGAAATCTCTATCTTCTGAAACTTACTATGATCCAGTATTCATTATGCAAGTTTTTATAAGATTTAACCAATCTAACTAATAGTCATTTTGTGACATAAATTGATGTCATATCTACCATTCTCATGGAAAAAAAGTCAGGCAACAATCCTTCTGCCTTTTGCAGGCATACCCATCTTTTTACCTAGGACAAAATCACACCGTACAAAGATCAAATTTCAGTCTTTCAGCATAATTGTTTCCAAGTTCAAACACATTACACATGTATAGCAATAGAATATATAGAATAACTGTACTAACTTATATGTTAAAAACAGGGAAGCATTGTTTTGGCTTAAAATCTTTTATTCAAATAAGGATAACATATTAGCATTTACCATCAAAGACTTAAATTTTCATTGTCTCCTTAATTCAAAAGCAAAAAACCTGCAGCCTGTAGGCCATGGGATAAAATGACAGAAATAGGGGGATAAAAATGCAAGATTGTCCTCACACTTTCATAGTTTTCACATCTCACACTTTTGTCTCCCCAATGGTTAATGGCAGAAGGAGTAGCTTAATTGAGCTTTTAGTGCTCTTTCTGAGGCAGAGAAATCCCACCTTCAAATATTGTCCTTACTCCTAAGTAATCGAGTTTCTTAAAGGGAAAGTCTGCAGAAAAGGAAATAGAAATAATTATAAAGAAACCTTTATAATGTGATTTCTAAAAATTACTTTCCTCTTTGCTGTTATCTAGCGATGACTCTTGGAATACTACACCTCTAGTGTAGTTTTACATGATACATAATTAAACTATGGAACTCACTGTCATTTTGTTATTGACTCTCAAAGTTTTCAAAAAACAAGAAGAGTACTTAATATTATAGCTATTAATGATAACAGAAAGACTTCAATGTTACATGAGGTGAAATATAAATACCTAAAAGATGTGAAAGACTTTTCAAAGAAATCTTTACTTGTCTCATATAAAAGAGATGTGGATAAGATATATTAAAGATGGTAATTTGGGATTTCCGTTTAATTTTGGTTTTGTTCTTTCAAACCAGACTACTTACTATCCAGTATGAAAGACACAAATTGGAACAGTTAATTTGGTATTTTATGTCATTATTCTCTGTAAATTTGATTATATAATTTTTATTACGTGAGTATGTGTTTTTAAAATATGTCATTCCTTTAAGCAGTATGGATTAAGAGTAAATTTTCAACCTGGTTTTTATATTTCTTGTTTGGAGATGTTTTGTTTGTGTAGGAAGTGGCTTAGGAATGAGCTCTTTCTGTCCTCTATTACACGTAATCTCTGTTAGTGTTTACGATGTGTATTGAAACTACACCTAGAAGTCCTAGTAAAATATGCTAGAAATTGCTGAAGAACAGAGCAAGAGATACTTTGTTGTACAGAGTTTATTGTTCAAGTATAATACATGAGTCAACAAATGTTTACAGTGCAGTGCAAAGAGGCAGTAAGATAATATTGGTCAGCAAAATATTCACTGATCTGAGTACATCAGAAGCCTGCTAAATTTTTCATGTTTTGACAGCTGAGATATTTAGAGGAAAATAACAGATTGCTTTTGTTAATGCTTTTTGAGAATTATTTCTAACCTTGAGCGGCAATTGGGGATAAAGAATAAAGGTGGTTTGCCAATTCAATGTGGAATTTGACAGCTTGCTAGTGAATGGAGAGAGATGATGGAAACGTGAAAGGCATATAGGTCTTCCTCTGTAACGGTTTTCCACTTTCCAGATACAAAGAAAGAAATTACATACTTAAATAGTCACACAATTGTTTTGCAGAGTTGTTTTGGATGGAGATAAACAGAGCAGACTGCACTGATCAAGTTCATGAAAAGGTTCTTTGCTTCTATATATAGAGAAAATTAACACTTTTAAGGGATCTCATCTGTGTAGATGAAATGAGAAAGCAGTAAATAATGTAATGACACCCTGAAGAATGAATTAGCTAGATTTAAACATTTCATATATGAGGAGCTTCAGAGAGAACTCCAAATGAAGACTGATGAGAGGGCTATAGGTGTTTTTAATAGATGAAAATTATCATGTTGACTATAATTATTAAGAAAGAAGGGCAAGAAGAATAAAGCTCCACTTAGCTATGTTGGTAATTGCCTAGTTATAAAATACACAGAATAAGTTGTCAGGGTACAGGCCCTGGCATTAGTTTGAACTTCTGTGGAACATACCGAGGATAAGGGGATCTTACGTGTCACATTTATATCTTACTGGTTTCTGTACCATGAAAAGAGAGTAACTCAAGTGTGGCTTTGAGAAATCCTTTACAATACTGGCTCAAAATGTCCCTGTACCTTTACCGGCAATGAAATTTCCATCCCTGTTGGTTTGTTAACGTACACCACATGCTCGTGATGAGTTAACTTCCAGCGAATCTGGGACCTGTATTCTAAGTGGAGTGCATCAGCAGAGAGACACCTCTTCAAGGCCTCTTGTGATTTTTCTCAAGTTTATATTTCAAGATTCTACCCATAAATACAATGCCTATCTACATTTCACAACACCTGTGGAAATTCACTGATGGAGTAAGGTAGATGTACTCACTGAAGTTGTGCTTAAGCTAGAGTTTCTAAATAAGATTCTCCTGTGTAGTATTTAAAGGGGCTGAGCTCAAAGCCCTTGGGAACTTCTTTGAATAGCTGTAGAAGAGTTCTGGAAAATAATCTGTAAGACATGCAATTGCAATTTTAAAACAAAACCCAAATACCCAGCAGCAGGAAACCCATTTTCAAACTGAAACCTTTCAGAAGCCCTGGGCCTGTGAAACCTAAGTTAAAGCAGTACATCAAGTCTGGGGGAGGTTTGCATACCCTTCTGCTTGCAATATAAGTGATACTAATTTTTTTTTTAATTAAAGTCATAGAGATTTTGCAGTGGAAAACTCAGACAAAAATAATTTAACTGTGTACCTTTGTGAATGAAGTAATTTAATGTTCTAGTTGTTTCTTATTGTGGAGCAATTCTTTCTTCTGTGATATATCCAACCTTTAGCTGTGATAAGATGCTGAACTGCAACCTGCTGGTTAAATTTATGAGCCTGGAGGTTATGCTGGGCATGGAAGCTGCAAGAATAGCAAGAGAAGTAAAATAGTCTACCAAAGTCTTACTGACTGTAGCCAAATATAAAGGTTATCATCTCTTCAGTATTAGAGGCCTGGTCTGCAGATAACACATTTTGTGTCTACCAGCCTACATTACAAATAACTGGTTTTGTTCTCTTCCCCATCCTGACAGTGGTAGTATTAGAGCACCATATTATGTATTTGATGGGGAAACACTAGTGCTGCCATTTGACAGAGTTCTAGGGATTTTGTTTTTATTCAAATGTTTCTGATCTAAATCATGATACTGTTTGACTTTAGGCCTGAAGGTAAAGTGAGAAACACTCAGCACTGTTTCAGAACTGAAAAAGGAAATATCTAAGAAAACACTTACTTTGAGATTTAATGAGATAAACCTGATTTCAGAAACTTGTGAAACCTTAAAAAAGTTCTAGGCAAGGCAGTGAAGGCAATACAAGGAGTTTTAGATTACTTTGCAGCTGTTACTTGATCTACTTTGTTTTCTGCATTCATAACATAGACTGCCCAAAGCTTAGGACTTATGGATGTTATGAAGCTGCAATTCTGCATATGGAAACAATTCCTCTGGTGCCACAGTGCACTCCTCTGGATTCTGATCCTTTCCAGATCAGTAGTCAGTATGTGATGTTACAGGACAATGCAAATTCCATTGGCTTCATCAAAATCTGTATGAAGTATATCTGTATATCAGGCATAGTCTTAAAGAGAGTCGGTAACAAGTTTTCATTGTTGCCTTAGCAAAAGATGCGTGGTGCTTTTGTTTGTCTTACTAGCAAACTCATATTAATGTGGTTTCTCAGTTCTCTTTGGGCTTTGATAGAATTTTTTAACTCAACATGACACACATCTTGATAGTACCAACTCTGTAAGTTTGACTACTTTTACCAAGAAGCCCTATTAACTTGTTTCTCAAGTCAAGATACTTAAAATATTTTTAAAACTTTGAAGCCCATGTGGGCTCTGTCATGTATCTAATTTTTCACTTGGAGTTTTCAAACTATTTGCAGCTTTTAAATAGGTGTATATCCTTCATGTACTTTAGAGCATGAGTTCTTAAATTTCTCTTTCTAAATACATACAATGAGGGGGGACATTGCCACTTTATAAGAGGGGGGAAAAAAAATTTATGATCAGCTTCAGCTGGACATGACATTCTGAAAAGCTCATACTTTGAATAAAATGGAAGAGAAAAAAATTGTGAAAATGCTTACAGATCAGTATTCTTAAATAAGAACTTAAAACTTATGAAATTATTTGTATAAATATAGAAAATTAGGACAAATCTGGGAAAAGATGAGAAGAAAGAGGTGAAAAAGGAAAGTATTGGGATAGTGAGTATATGAATCCCTGTTTCTGCTGTTAACAGGAATTTAAGCCATTCCTATTACAAAACTTAGAGTGTGTGTGGTGAAAACAGAACCAGTCTCTTTAAATTCAGTGTAATTGGCTCCTTTGATCTGTATATACTGCAATCTGGCTAGTTAATGTGTGTTAGTCTCTGCAGAAGAGGAAAAACGGAGATTTTTTTCAGTAGTTACCTCTATTTCCATGCTTTGAGGTGACACTTTCCAAAGTCTGAGTTTAAGGCCCATTTATTTAAAGTTTAAGAACATTACTACTGTTAATAGCAGTATTTCATTTGATTATGTGAGGAAGAAGAAACACAGTTTCCACATGAAAAATAACTTTTTTTCTCCACTTCCAAAATAAAATATTAACAAACTAAAACACACATAATTATGTGTGTTTTAACGTAAGTAACATAATTGTTACTTGCCCAGTAGCCTGTGCAAGGTGCCTGAGCTAGAACAATAAATAGTATGGAAAATGATAATTTTTATAGGATTCTCTAGATGAAATAGTTACTTTTCTAGAGACAGTGTGTCCTTAACCACTAATTGCATTGGGCTGGAATTTTACCTCCTCATGTCAATGGTTCCTAATGGAATCTTTCCTCCTTTGTGACATCTGGTTTGCAAGGCTTGGCTTCAGATACATCATTTTGTTCTTTAGGGTTGACTAGGAGTCTAGTAATTCAAAAGTTCACAAGAAACCTTTTAACACAAAATTCTAAAAGTATCATAGGTGCTAATAATGTATTTGTGTATACTCTGGGATTGACTGTTACTGACAAAGCTTTGTATTAAGTTCAACCTGATGATCTTGTGTTTCAGAGTCAAATTCTGAATTTTGTTTTAGAAGTTTTACAAGAACCATTTCATTGGAGCTATACTGTCTTGTAAACTGGCTGACCAAAATATGGTTTCATGAATCCAAATCCTGGTGACATTGATGCTGAAGGAATCACTGAAACCTGAAGGAAAGTTATTCTGCAAACTACAAACACTCAAGCATCAAGTGCCCATTTGTTTTGTTTGTCCTTTGCAAAAAAATGGAAGTTTCATGCAAAAAATTGCATCATCAAATTTTACATTTGAAATACAATTAATTTCATTAATCATATGGGCAATTTAAAGGTTACTATGGTAACACTGTCATGTTACTTTAAGTAAGAACTATGTAATAAAGAGATGACTAATCATCAAAGTGCTGTATGCAAAGTAGGTAATGTTATGACAATTTGTGGACCCTATTCGGCACACAGTGATTGGTTTAAGTGCCTAACTTAAGTGTCTGCCTTGATTGCCCAGGATTTTTGTACTTAAGACATATATATACATATAGTGAAATTTATGAATGAATATTTCAGAAATTTTAATAGATGTAAAGTTATTAATTGTGTTTAAAACATATATATTACATTACCTAGTGGATGCAGCACTTGGGGATGCATATTTTAATGGATCTAGGGTTTTTTAAGTATGGGTGAGACAGATGTTTAATTCTGAAGATGCAGAATGAACAGAATCTGTTATGGAACAGGAAATTTTAAGAAACTAAGAGCTCTATTTCTGTCTCTTCCAGGGTGCAACTATTGTGGGTGTGGGTGGAAGAGAAGTTTTGCTTCTTAAGATATGTGAATGCTCCATATGCAATTTTTAACCTGACAGGATAAACTGATTTTCTGTTTTAAAATCTGAAGTTACAGGAGATATAACTTCAAAGTGAATAGTGAATCAGAGCTATGTTTATCCCTCTTATATGTCAGAGTTTAAGTGCAATGTTTTATGTATACAGTCATCATGACAGTTAAAAAGGCTATAAAGAAAAGCAATTATATAATTGCTTTAAAGAATTAAGTAGCACAGATAAAGGCTTTTAGAAGCTACAGAGCAGTTTTAATAATTATATCACCTGAAGTCAAGCTGCAAAATTATGTCCTAATTATTTGCAATGAGTAATTATCTATAAAGTTGTAAGCTTTAAAGATTTTATGAGAGAGTAGGGGAGTTCTTTGATTTATTTTTTTCCCCCCACACACTAAAACAATACCCCATCATTTTCTATTTTAGCAGTTTTCACAATTTAAACATTAAATTCTTATTGTTGCTTTCTGTTATATTAGTAGTGTGTGTTTTGCAATTCTAATCTTCACGTTTTTCTTTCTTTATCACTGAAGCAGGCCTTTTGAAGCCAGGGAATTTTTCATAGCAATATTGACAGTGTTCGCATTTGCATGATGACAGCCAAGGAATGGAGCAGTAATTTTTGAAATTGCAGAAGTATTTAGAACACTGATAAAAGCTGAAATATATTTTTGATGGATTGAAGTTAAGCATACATGATTTTTCCTGCTGTCAAAAGGCTCTGAATTTAGTGAATATTTGCCTGCTGTGAGAATGCAAGATTAACATCACAACCATCACCCGGGCACCCAAACCCTGCAATTTAATAGCTTTTTAGGTTCTTTCCTTTTTCTAAACAGCAATTAATCTCATTTTAGTACAATTTTCTCGTTTCTGAAGTCGCTCATTGAATCGCTGTTTTGTTCATATTTGGCTTCAGCTCCTCTGCATAGTCATTAAAGTCCCAATTAATGTCACCTTTAGCTGAAGAGTACTCATTTTTATTGAGAAAATGACAGTTGCTGCCATGAGTAGTGCAGTGTAATATACATTAATTGCCCTGTAACACTGGTAATTACGAGTTTTTCAAGCCTCTCAGTAAACTGTCATGCCTAGACAAGACTGTGCTAAAATAGATTACTCATTAGGGAGACCTGTCCTGTTTTCTGGTGGGTTCTTAGTGTTGGTTTAAAAAAAAATCTTGAGTTTGAACAAATAGTTGCCAAAAGCAATTTCCTCCAACAACACGTCTGTGTTCGGTTTTCCAGCCATCACTTCAGCCTGTGGTCAGCAAACAGACAGGGTGTTGTGGACTCTAGAGATGTCAAGATTTTTATTTTCGTGGATCACAAGGATAAGCTAAGCAATGTGCAATTCAGTGCTTAATATAAATGTTATTAAAACTGCCTTTTTCAGTGTTATATTTGTAACAGGTCTACCTGGCATTTTAGAAGAGCAGTCAACATCATCAATATTTTATGCTCCACAAGACTTGAGCACAGTGCTCCAGACTGTCCAGGCAACTGGAATTACTAAACCTGTTCTCAAATAATTCTGTGGAGGAACATCAGGGATTATGTCGTGTATTATGTGGAATAATTATCATATCTTTCAGGAGCCATATGGCATTGCATGATGTATATTTTTTTAAAAAATAAAAAAAATATGTGGAAATAATTTGGTTAATATTGGTAAATGAGGTCTTTGATGCATATATTGTTAGAAGACCCACCTGCTGATTGACTTGGGAAATGGTGGGAAGCAAGGAATGTATTTCACTGCTTTCTCTTTCTGTTGCTCTCTTACGTTAGGTTTCTTTTTAAGGACAGAATAGTCTCTTTTAAAGCTCATTGCAGCATTGAAATGACAAAAGAAAACCTTTGTTTTATCTTTGTTATAACACCTGCTTTAGGCAATCTGCTCTTTCGTGCTCTCTCTAAATGAATTTTGTCACAGCCTTTCATATTCTTCTGTGGTGATGAGCTAATGAAAGTAGATAGTACAATTTGTGCTGACCAGGTAGCGACTGCCAGCTTGCAGCTGAGAATAGTTTAAAGAAATAAATAAAATATAGCGTTATATCACTGATTTATCCATTACATGACATTAATAGCGAGAAACCTTGGTGTGTTTATCTGTTTGTATTGGTGTGCATTTATCGAATTGTTTATGACAAGACTAATTGGGGTAATTGTAGACACTGAAATTACCTGTCAGCTATATGTAACCACACTCCCTTTCTTTCTGACAAATGATGACAACTGAGGGACCCCGTAGCATTACTCATGATGGCTTTTCGAGTGGTAATAAGGACAATAGGGGCCCTGGCTAATTTGACATGGACAGCCTTCACAACAAGAAGCCAGCTAAATGACTTGTCAGTAGGGGAAAGGAGTCAGAAAAGTAATGGAGTCCCCCATGGCGCTCTGACAGGGAGATGAGGCAATTTCAACGGAAAGTGAAAAGGCTTCAGTTTGTCAAGTATTTAGAACAATCAGAGAACAGCTAGAGGCTGGAACCTGACAATAAATTTGTGAACCATGGTAGCAGTTTCATATAGGTCAGTTATTTCATAATGGCTGTGAAGCTTTCAGAGGTTTCTGCTTTCGTAGCATACTTCACATCAGCCAACTGGTGCTTTGTCACCTTAAATTTGTGCTTCACTTTACACAGTAGGAATAATGGTTAAGGTTACAGAGGAACGGCACTGTAAGACAGCATGATCTGCAGACACCAATCTTTTGAAAAGTAAACAAAAATTTAGATAGTAATACTGTGATTGCATCAATTACAAGCTAGCGGTGTTAACATGTTCTTTATGATTTTGGCCTGCACCCTTTTTATGGATAAGTAAAGTACTTAATTTCTCATGGACAAAACCAATAAAACTTAAGCCTCTGATCCTACCCTTTCTCCCTTCCGAACAGTTAAAATTTCTATAAGGTTCATTTCCTGATGCTTGTTCTTGAAATGTATTCGGGTTCTATAGTTTTAACATCTGAGACACTGTTACTGATGACACAAAAGAATTGTGAATTTTTTTTATTATTTTTTTACTGCTCAGCAGAAGGTGATTTTCCAAAGTGTTTTTTAAAAAATTGCAACCTTTCAGAATTAAATACCAGTTCTGTGTCCCACTGTGAGGAGGTCTTTTTATCTATGGCTTCAGGAGTCTGTTGGGTTGGTGTTGTTGGTTGAGGAGCTTTTTCACATCAATGGTTCTTACCTGTTTATTTTCATTGAGATAAAAAGTCAAACTATGATGAAAGCATTGTTTCAGTACCGCACTGTGCCTTCTGAATTTTTGATGCAGGCTCCTGAATTCTTTAAATATGTTTATGAATTGAGCACAGATTTAGTGAGAAGTATCAACTTGTCCTTTTTGGCAGGGATTGTTTTGTTAGTAAACAGATTGAATATATTAATTTTACTATTTTACTTAGATTCTGATACCTTCATTTTACCAAATGTCCTGCTTCTTGGAGATTTTAAAGCAAGTGCAGAGTTTTTTGTTGTCTCTTGCATAAAAGTATTAGAATAGTTCTTAGAACCTTTCTGTACCATATTTAAAATGTTAAGACTGCTTTATTGACACATGTCCTGCTCCCCCATCTATATCCATCATCCTTTCCTCATTTTTCCAGAGTTATGCTCTTGCTCTTTGAGTTTCATCATTTTGATTTGTAGGAAACTTAATTTAAGCCAACGAGGAACTTGGCCCTTGATTCTCACTATCTGAACATTTCTTGTTTTGTAGTGATTTTGCTGAGGAAATATGCTGGTAAATTGAAGGAGCTTGTCATTTTGCAAGATGGGTCACTGAGTCAGAGGTTATAAATGTATTTTCCCTCTCCACAAAACAAACAGAAAAACCACCTCACCCATATGCAGTTATATTTTAAGTATAGTATGTCCACACCTGAATCTCCTTTATTCTGGTTGCTTGTCCTACATGTTTATCTAAGTTTGCCAAGTATTGTGCCTAGTTATTTTCTAGGAAGTTTCTCCAGCAGAACTAAAGAAATTATCAACAAATGCTAAAGAAACTATTAGCACAATAGATCCATGGTTGGTGTCACATCCCAAGATTTTGGGATGTTTGATAATGGAATGAGCCATATAGCACCAGGCTTGCTGGCATCAGATGGGATTCATCTTTCTCTAGAAGAGAAGAGGGTCATTGGGTTAATGGGGCTCATGGACAGGCCTTCCCTGTCTTATGACGGAGGAAGGGGATAAGATCAGGCTCACCTGTGATAAGCTGTGGAATGACATGCCAAGGTTAGATGGACGAGGTGCTCTAAATCAGAGATGGATTGAGGGTGAAGAATTCTCTCTGAAGAACAGCCACAAGCAGGTTGAAAGTTTACGGGTAAGAATTAAACACCAAGGCAGCAAAGGGAATGTTGTGGTTGGTGTCTACTACAGGCTGTCCAGTCAAGGAGAAGCTATTGATGAGCCTTTGTTCTCCAGCTACAGGAGGCTTTTGTCCTGCTGGGGAAGTTCAACCACTCCAACATCTGCTGGAAAAGTAGCACTTTTCCAGGGCTAGGCAATCCAGGAGATTCCTAGAATGCATAACTTCTTGGGCCAGGTAATAGACAGCCTTATCAGAGAGGTTGCAATACTGATGGTTACCAATGCAAGCAAGCTAGTCAGGAACATCAAGGTTGGAGTGGGATTAAGTGCAGCATGGGATAAAGTGATTGTGCACTTGTGAAGTTTGCAGTCCTGAGGAATTTGGGTCATGCACAGAGTAAAGTCAGGACCCTGAATTTTTAGGAAATCAAACTAAAGCTCTTCAAGGAGTTGGTCAATAGGATTCTTTGGGAAACTGCCCTAGGGCACAGGATGGAAGTTGAACAGAGAAGAACAGAGTTGGCAGATCTTTAAAGACTTTCCATAGAGTGCAAGAGCTCTTCATCCCTGTGCCTGAGAAATCAGGCAAGGAAGGCAAGACAGGCATGGCTGAGTGAGGACCTGCTGGTCAAATTAAGGGGCAAAAAGCAAATGCACAGACAGTGGAAGCAGGTACAGGTATCCTGGAAGGGCATAGGCATACTGCATGGTTGTGCAGATATAGGGTCAGGAAGTCCAAGGGGCCTTCACAAACATGCACTTCACAAAAATACACTTGACAAAGGATACAAAGACTAGCAAGAGGGGCTGCAACCCTTCAGTCAGAAAATGGCAATCAGAAATGGAAGGTGGAAGAAAGTGTGTCTTATAAAAGTATGGGTTGTATTTCAGTGGCACCAGGAGATGGGGAGACTTTTTCTCAATGTACTGAGAATACCTCAATCTTCTAGCATTGCTGGCTAAAAGAGTATGGCTCATAATACCTTTTATATCTTTCCTTCAATAAGATATTTCATTACTAAGTTTGGTTCAGGAGGTATTTTCAGTGCTTTCATTACAGTTAGTTGCTCTTCTTAGAGGAGGAGGATTTCTTCTTTCTTTAAAAATTTTTTTGAAGGCCGTTGCCTATTTCATTTCCCACAAAAGATATTAGAACTAAGGGGGACTGACAGAAGTTATGCTTTGTGGCAAGAAAAACCTATTTGAAAAAGAATAACAATCTACTTCTGATTGAGGACATAGAAGAATATTTCCTTATGCAGTGGATTAATTTAGCTAAATACAAAAATCTCAGGATCAAAAAAGTAATGACAAGTTATTGTTTAAAAAAGTTTTATCTAGACTAGATAATATTTGTAGAAACTTGAATTAAATAATTGTACTCTTCAATGAAAGTTAAAGGGAAAATGCTGATTAAATTCTGAAAGGCATTAAATAGATATATAAAATTTTACATTGAAGAGACTTTTTTTCCATTATCAGACCTTTGAATACTTGTCAGGATTCTGTATTGATATGTACTTACAACTTTTTATAAATATTGTCATTATGTAATGGTGTGTGGGTCTGTGTTAGTATATTCAAAAGTATAACATAAAATTGGTGAAGAAAACGCTTTTTTTTTCCCATGGAAAGTTATGGAGGAATAGTAAAAATCTGGTTTTTAATTCTTTCTCCATCAAACTAAAGTATAATCAATATAGCCAATGACAATCTCAATTGCTGCATTGAGTATCACTGGAATAGAAATGCAGAACAAAATCCTTTATACCAAAACTGGAAACAGATCTGTGCATATCAGTATTTCTGTTACAGCAGATACTGCCACATAGGTTTAGGGGATGTGTATGTTATAGATCTGGGTTTCCTTAAGTGTAAAGGCATCTGCAAATATAAAACCCTTTCCACCTGTACTCTTTCCATTATTTTGAATTAATGAAATCAAAGTGGATAATAACACATTTTAGTTTCCATTGTTACTGAATCAGATTTATTTTTTTAAAGTTGACAGCTATTAGGAAAATTTCCTGCTCTGTCCTATTTCTTTATTAAATTGTAGAAGGAAATGTTTTTACAGGAGTACAATATACCATGTTCAATTTGTAAGTGCAGAGCTCCCTCATCCAAAAAAAAATGTTTTAAGACCTTTTATACTGTGTAATGCTAACTGCCCATTCTACATTCTTGCAATGTATTTATTTTATTCTAAAGAAGCAGTCACTGCCTGTCTACTAGCAGATAGAAATAAGTGATTGAAAACCTGGGACAGCATATAGGTTGAAATATAAACATCTTCACACAGAGAGGAAGTAACCATGTATGATTAAAGTACATATAACTAAGACTTTGCGTGTTTTTGCTAAATATTTTAATTGCAAAAGAAATACAAATTATCTAAACTGCACTTCCCCAAATGTAGTCTTAATAATCCTCTAAACCCTCCAATCCAGTAAGTATAATAATTCAATTGTTTTCTCCATATGTGCTTTTGTTTCTCTGAAAACTAAGGAGGCAGGTTGACCATGAATTAAATAAACACTGGTACTCTAAGATCAGGAGAAACATTTTCCAGATAGAAGGAAAAAACAACAAAAGTCACTTTTTCTGGTTGGTCCTCCAGTACAAGATGGAGATCCATTAAGTTCATTGTGTTCTGTGGTTGAGTATCAAAAAGAGAGTCTTTTTTTAGTGAAAGGTAGTGTGACAGTTTATTTATTCTGTTTAGTTTCTTTAACCCAGCATTGTCATCTTTGGCTAATCCCAGTTGAACAGTTAACTTCCTATTTATAAGTCTAAAAACCTGGGAAAGCAAGGGATAAGCATATATGTGCCAAAAATGTAGTTAGACCGTTATTTTGTAGGTAGTTGAGATAGAAGAAATATATTTATATATGTAGATACATTTATTGACAAATAATGATACATAATCTATGAAATAGTGATACATAATCTTCACACTTTGTAAATCTGCTTGGCTACTACAAGCATCTTATAATATCAAGTGTAAATCTCAGCACTGATCTGAGATGCTGGTAGTAATTAGAAACTGTATCACTAGGTCTTCCTGTCAATCTTTCTGTACTATCATTCCATAATAGTCAAAAAGGGTGGATTGATTATGTTTTTTACAGAGTCCAGATTCATATGTAATGTCTGGAGACATGTGTAAGTATCAGTAGAAGACTGAATGAAACAAATTAATCTCATTAAATATGGCATATGTGAAAAGTCTGTCCTAGTTAGTGTATGTACCATTAACTGCCATTCCAGCAGCTGGGAAAGCTTTGGTACTCCAATACTTGGAAATAATCAATACACATACCATGGGAAATAATCAACTGCATTTAGGAACAATATTGATAACTAAAATGCCATTTGCTATTTTTATTTGGTTGTATTATATTTAGATTGTAATTTAACTACCATCTAATTAGTTTTAACTTAGTTCAATTGGAAGTAGTAAAACCTACTTAGCTAATAAGTGGCACATGTCATAAAGACACATACAACCTCCTTATTTCCTCTAGGTCAGTCATGCATGAACTAATGAACTGAATTTTTGTTTCCCTACGTATTTTAAGAAAACGAATGCAATTTAATTTGTCCTTTTTCCTCTCCCCAAATCAAAACACAGATACAAGCTTTTTTTTTCCCCTAGCTGCATTCTTAACTGTTAAAATATCCTAAAGCACTTGATCACGTTGCATTTTAATTTCCAAGTCATGTGTTGTATTAGTGAAGTGCACATGTTCCTGATTTCAGCTGAAAGTTCTCAGTCTGTTTAGCAGAACACCAGGCTGGCACAAAAAAGGTCCTTGCTAGGTCAAAGGCCTGAAGTTTACATATTTCTTAAATCTGACTTTTGTAAAAACTTAAGAAGCACAGGTCAGGGCAACTAGCTGATGGCATTGCCTCTTACAGCCACTGATTAGATTAGCCCAACATTTATCAACTACACAGAGGCTAACACTTAACCTTTTAGCTGAAGAATTTTGATGTGTTCTTATTTTTTTAATGAGGATGTTACTGTTCCAAAGTGTCCCTTAAAGCTTTAGTGAAGAGTTTTTTCTCCCATTTAACTAACAGACTTTAAATGCTTTATAATTCAAAATGTGGTATTTATAATTGTGCTTTTTTTTAAGGGTAGAGGTTGAGTAATTTTGCCCTGGCATAATGTTTTTCTAATATATTACTATTTTATCTGTTCAGTTCTAAGATTTTGCTTTTATCTGTTCCATTTGCCTAGATTCCAAGATGTAATTTATAGTTAGTTTGAATTCTAGTTGCTTTTTTATTCTAAATCATGAACTGAGAAATATTTACAATAGGAGTTCTTGTTAGAAAATATGCAGTAACTTACTACTATGGGTTTGCCTATTATCTGTTACTCATATTGGACCTTAACCACCTGAGTTTTGAAGACAAATTCAAGTCTTTGCCAGGAGAAAAGTTGCCATGATTCTACATCTCACAGTTGGGATTCAAGGTTTTCCTTCCATGTTGGAATTTGGGGTCTATAAGTGATACATTTTGTCAGTTACGAGTGTGATCATCTCACCGGAGAGCTAAGCTAATCCCGAATTTGCAGATTGATTGGAATAGTTGCAGCTCTTGCTGTGAGAAAGCAGCAGACAGGTTACAAACCACCATGTTCATGGTAATTGCAGGATTATACAATTTCCACGTAGGCAACAACAAGGTCTCAATGCGTTACTGAGGTGAGTTGCAGGCAGCTAGGGACCATAGTCACTACAGATCTGCCACGGGATCTTCCAAGTCCCAGGACTGGCTGAAACAGATAACAGCAGTGGCAAACTGTGATCTAACACTTGGGGTATTGAAAACCCAGATATAAAAAAACTGGAATAACATTGAGTGTTCTATAGTAGAGTATTAAGAGATAGTATAATGTCTACAAGGGGAAATAAAAGCAGTAGGTCACAAGATGTTTTTCCATACTACTTTTACCTGGGAATGTTTCTAGCTTTAACTAACTTTTTCCCATTATGGTTTAGTTTTGTAAATCCTGACAAGTTATTGAGCAGCTGGAACACAGGACCCGTTATTGCCCTTTGACTCCATGCGTGCTACTTTGTGTTGCAAACATCAGGTGAACACAGATTTCCATAGGACCCCACATCAAGAGTATAGGTTAGGTATGAGGGACACATGGGAGCATGTGACCACATTTCTCAACCATGTGCTAAAGTGTACTGATAACAATAAAAAGGATCATCAGTGGGCTAGAATAATATCTGCTGCTTCTCCTACTTAAAAAGACGTATAAAAGCTCCAATCTGAACAATTACTAACTCTCATTACCCTCTAAATATGTGGAATGAGAATTTCTACAGAGGCCCAATTTCATAAAAGGTTGATGTAGGGCATAGGTCCTTTTCATTACTACCAATACTCTTATCTCCTTCCTATGTTAATGTAATGTCAGTAAAGAAAGACTCATGAAATTGAACTAGAGAATGTACTGTTTGGTTTCTCTTTTGAAAAACTGAGTTTGTAAACAGGACAGAGAACGCTAATGTTTCCTGAAAAGAAAAAAAGAAGTGAGGGGGTAGGGAGAAATTCCTGTTTGTGTGCTCCTGATTTCTTAAAACCAGCTTTGAGAAGTAGCAGTATTTTCAGTCTGGTCTTCACTTGCCCTCCATCTGTATACTTCAGCTCCATGCCCTGGCTCCAGCCTGAGTATTTCATGGCAGACCATCATATCCATATCTGTGTAAGCAAATTGTTCTTGTTACAGTCCCACTAGTAAAATCAGTTATCTTAGAGCAGTATTCCAACATCTGGGGGTGGAAGAGTAGCCTGACAGCAGTAATGGAACAAATCAAGACACAACTTAATACCAAACATAAAAGTTTCATTAATCTGGAAGAGAAACAGCAGAAGAAAGACTTGGAATTTTTTATTACTGAGTCTCATGTTATCTAGTCATATGTCAAAAATTTATTTTCCTGCTTAAATTAACCCTTTGATATAGCCAGATGGCTTCAAAGTAGAATTATTTTGAATCAGTTGAGTTATTCAAAGCAAATAATGTTTCCTAAAAACATTGTTTCCTAAAATTAATTGCATGCTTTGTAGATGTTTAGTCTTAGCACTTATTTCAGTCTCACTATACATTACAAAGTCAATTTTAATTTAAATTATTATAATTGAAAGTGATTATTTTATTGTTAGCAAGTAAAATGCGGAACAGACAAAATGTTTAGGTTTAGTCACATTGTGGTTACTGAAAAAATGCAGAACAGACAAAATGTTTAGGTTTAGTCACATTGTGGTTACTGGAAATTAATATACTGCATTCTAAATAAATTGAAGTAGTTTGAAACTTCCCAGATCCTGGAAAATAATAATCCCGTTTTATGAAAAACACATCCAATATGACAAAACCTGAGTGTAAAGAACATGGATGTATTCTGTAGCATAGAAAAAACGGTGGATCATCACTGTTATAACTGGAACTATCCAGTGTAGTTTCAAAACACAAAACCACAAATATGGTAAATGGTAAAAAAAATAAAATAAAATAAATTTAAAAAAAAGTAGTAATTGGCTTTTATAAGCTAATACTGCTTAGGGTGAAAGTTCTGGAGAGGAAGCAATATGAGGGGCAGCTGAGATCACTTGTTTTGTTCAGCATGCAGAAGCAGACACTGCAGGGAGACCTCATTGCAGGTCTTGTGAGGGGCAGAGGAGGGGCAGGCACTGGTCTCTGCGGTGCCCAGTGACAGGACCCCAGAGAATGGCCTTAAGTTGTGTCAGGGGAGGCTTAGGTTGGATAGTAGGGAAAGGTTCTTCACCCAGAGGGTGGCTGGGCACTGAACAGGCTCCCCAGGGCAGTGGACACAGCACCTGCCTGACAGAGCTCAATGGACAATGCCCTCAGGTACATGGTCTGGTCATTGTTAAAAAATGTATATGATATAGAAGATACTCAACAATCTTACACTTCCCTCCTTAAAGCAACTAAAGTATTATCTTCTAAATTAAGCACTTCGTGTAATCAGGTACTTTCAGTAGAAGAGAGAGAGTTATAGCACACAAGAAATGTTTTGAATCATTGATTGTATCAGACTAACAAATTAAAAATTTTGGCCAGGAGTTCTAAGCTCCTAAAATTCCAGTTTTCCAAACTGATTAGTGAGAGTAAAAAACTATTTGGCAATGAACTTCAGTTAGTGTAGCAGAAGTGAAGAGTGGTTGACTTTTGGCCAAGTTATAAATGTATTACAAAAACGCCCATTTTAACAATGCTTTCTGTATTGTTTTGTTCTTAAAAGTCAGTCATTCAGAAAATATACAGCTTTCTTTTTACACAGTTCAATGTCTTGCCAAAGTCAGTTTATTCTGTAATAAAAGTTTTACTAAAATATTCATATTGATTCTGCATGTATGGAATCAACTGTTATACTGAAATTAACTTTGTATGATCTGTTCAGTTTACAAAACAAATTAAAAAGTACCCCAGAACAAATATTCATGTTTCTTTTATATATTGGATTGTATTCCTAATGAATCTTAATTCTAAAAAGAAAGTATTTGCCTTCGTGGAATTCAGGTAAATCTGTGAAAGCAGTCACACTTTTCTCTGAAAAGGGAAAATTGCTCCTATGTTTTTCCTTAATCAATTTGATAAATTTACACTTTAAATTTAGTGGAAGGGGTGTGCAGGAGTGGAAAAACAAACCGTATTTCTTTTAACATGGATTGTCCAGAAGGTAAAATGTTTGGATTGGAAAGCAGGGGTGGTGCACTGAGCTGGTTGTAGTGTTACTCAGGTCTTCACTATGTTTGTCTTGTCATGAGGAAAGTCAGAATTTAGCCAAGGTTACTTTAATATAGAGCGTCCCGTCATAAGCATACTCTCTTTCACCTGCATATACATTTATTCATGTATATGTAAGCATATCTATAACTGTGCTGGTTTTTATGTTACCACATCATCAGGTTAGTGCTATTCTGACTTTATTTCCTGGGAATCTTTTCCTATATAATTTATAAACAACCTTTAAGTTAAAAGACAGGATAGAGAACTGGAAAGTAAGTATTGAGTTGAAGTTGTCTGTCTGAATACATTTCATTTGTTATGAAACTTACCTCCAATTTGGGGTGTTGTGGGTTGGGTGGTGTAATCATTTGTCTATTTTCCACATTTTTAATTTGGGTTGTTTTAATGTATGGATCAGTCTTGCACTTTTTGAAGTCTAAATGTGGATAGCATTGTTTATGGGGATCAAACTTTCTACTCATTTTTTGGTGTCTTTTAACATATCCTGTCAGCTGAGCCATTAAAGCAGAACTCTCAGAAGATATATATGCATGCTTGAGTATATTAACAAAGATAAGCAAGTACTAAAAATCTGAAAAGCTTCATCAGACTGTGGTGGAGATAAGTTCATTTCTGCCAAAACATTCCTTTTGGTTATTTGATATCAAAATGACCTGTTTCTTTGATTTCTTACAGTACTTCTCTTCCTTTTATTTAAAATAATCATTGTCACTCCAGAAAATTTGTTGAGGAATTTTTTTTTGGCTGTTTGTGGCAGTTTTGGACAGAGAACAAAGTTTTCCTAAGTTTCAACATTGCTGCTGTAAAAGTCAAAGTGAAATGTCTGCTTCAGTCCAGCTGAGAATATATCAATTATTTGGGTGAACTTGAAATGTTTTCCCTCCTGTAATTTTTAATAAAGCAACAACTGCAGTCCTGCAATTCTCTGTTTTTAATGTGCATAGCTGTTGTGGTGCTGGAGAATCATATCCCCTCCTTCACTCTTCTTTACTACTTCATTGGAATTAAAGGAGTCTAACCGCATGCCAACTTTTTAAAAGAAAGGGGAGGGGGATCAGGGGGAATGCTATTTAATGTTGAAATATGTTTCAGCACACTAAACTGAAAAATTTCTTCAAAAATACCTTCATTTTGGTCAAGAATTACTACATTTTAATGTTGCTATATCAAAACATATTTGAGTTCTTTTGTTGGGGTTAACTTCTGTGTTAAAACTATTCATTTTGAGTCTGATGTGAAATTGAATGTTACTCAGACAAGTAGTGAGTGGTACAGCTCATTCTGCATTGCTTCTCTGGTGTCTGCACAATAAAGAGTAACAGCTGGAAAAGTAACTCCCTGGGACCAAGCTGAGTTTTGAGAACATTACAACAGGGTTTTGTTAGAAATACTGTTTACTAAAGATCCACCTGAGATCACCAAGTTACTGGTAACAGTAACTATAAACAGGCATCTAATGTCATCCCTGACTTCTTAGAAAGTCCAATAATCCTCAGATGTGATTAGCAGCTGGTAATTGCAAAATTTTTTTCATCTTTGAAATCAACTTTTTTTTCTATCAAATTTATGGAAGTACAAAGAAACATTCATTACCTGCTGTTAAATGTAATTCTGACAAGTCATGCATCACAAAATTATCAACTGTTTTTTTGTAATTCTATATAACTTTGTTTTCATCTCATCCCATTTCTTGCATTGACAACAATTTGTGATATAAAATATAAACGGAGTTGCTGATCAATGACTAAAATACATGCTGATATAATCAAAATAACATAAAAACAGAGGATCCATTAAGTGCAGATCATAACGTATGCCAGAAACTAAAATAAACAACTGAGAGGTGCTGTAGTGTTATGAGAGATTTTAGTACATCTGTTTACCTTCCATTCATGTAAGGGAGTATGAATGAGAGGGAATACTTTAAACAGGAGGAAAAATCTGAACTAGTAAGCAATATTATATATTGAGAAAAGAGAACTTTTTGTTCATTAATGTTTTCATTTTGAACTGCTGCAATAATTTCTGTGTCATCATGCGGGCCCCTTGTTTTTTCATATTGCATCCTGTGAAGTGTCAGTTGACTGTCTCTGCCATAATGGGCAGAGCATTATTTATGAGGTACATTTTCTTCAATTGTATTTGGAAGGTCCCTATCATACAGTCCAGTGCCTGCAACTCCTGACTGAATGGTCAATATTTCTTCATTTGTGTTTTAGTGAGGTAATCAAAACCATTTTGCCCCCCACATGTTGTGAAAAAACACCACATAATATAAACAATTCTATGTAATATATATGTATGTATTCACAACATCCTTAATGTTTACTTACTTTTTTTTAAGATACCATCTATTTTAATGGTTTTATATTAAACCTACAAAGAGAGAGTTATTGGCCTATCCTTAATACAGTCAGTGAATTATACCTAGGCACAAAGTGATAAGTAAAGATTTTCATTATGATCTCTGAATTTTCTTGTAGGTGTGGTTTGTCAGACCTTTAACAATACCCTCCCAGGAGCTGGGAGGCTGTGGTTTAATATGGACTAATGCACATGGCACAGCTTTTACATTAGTATTATTTTTTCAATGTGTTGCAGTGAAATTGTATTTTAAAACCAGGCAAACTATTGATGCTTTTATTGAAAGGACTTATTTATTAAAGAAATATTTTAGTTGCTTGACATTTCATCATCAAATAACAGTAAACATAATACACATTTCCCATAAGACCACTCTTGAGAGCCAGATATTTACCCCTCACTTATTCTAAAAGTAGCATTAATTTGTGAGATGCTGGGCATAACCCAGCCATGGGCACTGCCAGCCCAGAGAGCCAAACGTGTCCTGGGCTGCATCCAGAGCAGCGTGGGCAGCAGGGCAGGGAGGGGATTCTGCCCCTCTGCTCTGCTCTGCTGAGACCACACCTGCAACCCTGCACCAGCTCTGGGGTGCCAGCACAGCAAGGACATGGTCCTGCTGGAGAGAGTCCAGAGGAGGGCCTTGAAGATGATCAGAGGGATGGAGAACCTCTCCTGTGAGGAAAGGCCCAGAGAATTGGGAGTGTCCAGCCTGGAAAAGATAAGGCTTCAGTGTGATCTAACTGTGGCCTTCCAGTACCTGAAAGATAGAGAGGGACTTTTTACAAGAGCATAAAATGACAGAACAAGACAGAATGGTTCCAAACTGAGAGTAAGTTTATCTTAGGTATTAAAAGAGCTCTTGTGAGGGTGGTGGGGCACTGGAACAGGTTTCCCAGAGAAGCTGTGGATTCCCTACCCCTGGAAGTGGTCAAGACCAGGCTTGGATGGGGCTTGGAGCAGCCTGATCTAGTGGAAGGTGTCCCTGCCCATGGCAGGGGAGTTGGAACTGGATGACCTTTGAGGTCCCTTCCAACCTAGACCATTGTATGATTCCATGATTGTAATATCTACTTTATGTGCACGACAACAAAAAGATATGTTTAAAGATGACCTGGTTAACATAGAGTGGTAAGTCCAAAATATACCAAAACCAGTTTGGTCTCTACTTTAAAGTACTGTTTTTAAAACTGATATTTAATTTTCCAATTCATCATTTTCTTTTTAGTAATGAAAAAACTTTGAACTATCAAGCATGTCTTCCTGACAATCTCTCAAAATTGTTAAAATCTAGTGAATATAGAAGTTGTTAAAGTATACAAAATTTTAAACTACATGGACCGTTTAATTATAAGTTAGCCCAATATGAGAATTACTGGTTTTGTCAGATGCATCTGGAAATCCTTAAGTTAACAAAAGGTAAAGGATTTTCAAAGTTATTTTAGTGTTAAAGATATTTCTTGTAAATGGAGATCTTCATATTTAAACTCAGCTTTCTGATAGTACAATAAAATCATTGAGTTTGTTTCTCTTGTTTTTTGGAAAAATCTTTAAAATACATACTTTGTTTCACTAAGCTCTGGGTACAAAATCAGGAAAAACGGTTGCTTGCTCCTTACATAACTTGTCTAAAATCATTTATATTTCTGAAACTGCGTTAACATATGAGTGCCATCATTTAGTATCTGTTGGATTATCATCAGCCTTTGTTGCAAGTTTGTTGGCAAATGCCAAGTAATGCGGAATGGGGATAATGATTTAGCTCTGCTTTTCTAACATTTGGGACCTTTCCTTCAATTATTGTCCAGTTGTTTCACACCACACTTCTGGTTCACATATCTTTCTACATTTTTGTCTTTACAAAGAGAAAATCTACAGTGAGAGTATGTCACTTTCATCTCTTATGCCTCTTACTTTTTAATTATCCCAGAAACAATGTAATGAAGAGGATTCTTTCTAGAAGCAATATATGAAAGTAGTTAGAGATGGTTCTTTCTTCACACTTTGAATCTGATATCTGACACTTTGTAGCTTATCTTTAAAATAAATATTTTTTGTTCTGTGATTGGACAGATAAAACAAAGGAATCGAGTGTACGTTTCTTCTAGAATAGCTGCTCTCTTTTTTCTCATTCAGTTGGTAGGTGACTAAAGAAAATTACCACTGTATGCATCTCTGTAATTCAGGTTTAGACATACTGAAGCATAAATTCACTCACTACACAAACACTAAGTTAAGAACAGTAATAAAGTGTGTGCATAAAATGGGATTTTTGCTGTCACATTTGATTCAGTTGCTATTGCTTTGTTCAGTTTTATTGTTAAATTTAGTTCTATTTGTAAGCAAAAACTGTTCAGCCCTACTCAGCTATTTTTACTGCGGGCAAGCTTGTTGGGGATGGCAGGGATTGCATTACATTCCACCTGTCATGCTTTGCCTCTGCCAGGAAGTTGGTTTACGGGCACAACCTCTCCATTGAGAGTTTTGTGCCTTCACTTACCATTAGATTTGTTGTGAGCTTTATGCATGTAATATTCACAATGAGTCCACTTCTCTAGGTATGACAGACATAATAAGAGGGTCACTTGGTCCAGGAACCTTTTATGACCTATGTACTTTACAACCAGGACCTTGAGAAGAATTCATAAATAATTAATTTTTTTTTTTAAAAGGGGAGGAACATGGTATATAAAGTGTGCGATTGGCATGGGTATTACGTAAAGATTTTTTTTTTTCTCCCCCAAGAACTAGTACAAGGAGCTAGCGATGATGCTATTACAGATTTCTGAGGTTTGGTGGTGGTTTCAATTCTTTCAATGTACCTTTGATTCTCTTTTCTTTAGGCTTGAGGATTAGGCAGGAGTAATCTGGATAACACTGAACCAGAAGAGCTTGAGGTAGTGGTATGTTGTAAAAACAAAAAGTGAAATTAGAAAAGTTGCAAATACTTCTTCAATTAGAAAAGTTTCCCTGTCTTTATGTATTTAACTTCTAAGTGTAGAGGACCTTTGCAATTTGAAGATGCTAACTTTGATAAAAATCAGACAAGCCATTATTATTTATGAAAAGTAAATTCTTAAGCTATGTCTGTGGGCAAATAAGCATGGTTCAAATTCATAATGTTCATTTCAAAAGAAGATTTATTTTAATCTTACATTTTTTTAAACGCTTTCTTTTCCTGCATTCTGGGTGACTTTCTGGTATCTTATTTTATAAATATATGTCATATTATACAGACATTTGTCTTTTTTCCTCAGGCAGAAAAAAGACATTTGAGTCTGTTTAATTCTGTTAGCAGTGGTGATATCATTCCAGATTGCATGAGAGAGCATTTTCTATTACTAGTTTTATGTACTACATTCAGAAAAGTGTAAGGTTTTGTCACTGTGTCTAATCCCCAGCTGTGATAAACACCGTATCTTATAACCTATTTGTTAAACATACCAAGTGGAATTTTAAAATAATTTAAAGGTCCCACTGGTCTCACTGGAAGTTTTTTCTAGACCCTGTGCATTAGTCTCCCTGATGTGTTGTTGGAGGACAGTACCTTGTCCTAGGCTGGAAAGACCAAATTCATTTCTTCATTCTTCCTATGAAGAACTGTTGCAGTGTGTTTCTTGTTAATGTTATGTTCTGTTATTGCCTGTGTTGATGGTTTGGTCCAAATGAGACCTTCCCACCCCATGGTGTCAATCTACCCTGAGTCTCCTGTCAGTCTCTCTTAGGCCCACCGCATGCTTGGAATTCCTCTTCAGAAATCCCCTAAATTTCAACATTTGATTAGTCCATGTGACCCAACTTTCCCCCCCTACCTCCCTCATTGGATGATGATTTTGTGAACCCTGCCTGTTACCCTCCCCAGGATGTCTCTGATTAGCTGATGCTTTGTACCCTTCCTTTGAACCGCCTCCCTATTTCAGCTGTTGCACACTTGCATTTTCTGTCTTTTGCCCTCAAGGTTCCCCAGAGCAATAAATCCTCTGTTATCCCATGCAAAAGACCTCCCTCTCGTCCTTGTCTCCTCAGAGCGCAGACTGACAGCCAAAAAGCCGTAGAGCAAGTGCTCCAGTCACACCTTTGGTCATCCTCCTCTGGGGTGTGACCCACTCCTGTCACAGGCCCAAGTGATAGAGCCAGATCAGCTCCGGCTCAATGCAATAAAGAACTGTTCTTTTTCCTGGACAGTGCAGTAGCCTTGCTCCATATCTGGCTATTATGTGTCTTTCTTGAATGACCTGTGTGCAGTTTTCACATGAGGACTAAGCGAGTCTTCAAGAAAATACAGTATTTCTAGATTTGTACTGAAAATCTCTGTCCCAACACTTCATATGATTATTTTGCCCTTTCTCTAGCTGCATTGCTTTGTCCCTTTACTGATCAAGTGATACATGTATTGATTGCTTCTTCCTCCTGGAAAGCAAAGGGAAATATAATTTCTTTATTGCAACCTTTATATCTAAACATAGGTTTGAACCAAGCTGTAGCAATACTTTGAGCATGTTCCAGTTGCAGATCATGTACAAAAGTCAGATTAGTTACCTGCAGCAAAAGAAATAAGTGGGTAATTTAAGCAATTGCTAAAACTTTTGGTTACATTTCTAAATCTTTACTATTTAAGACAACAAATGTTAGATTGGTCATGGCTTCCAGACAGTGATACCAAAAGTGTTAAACTTTTCTGTTGCTGTCACTACATCTGCTCTTTTATTAGAATATTTTTAATTTAGATTTATTAGATTTTTCTGTTACATCTGGGGAAGAATAACCACATGTACCAGTGAAGGCTAGGGGCTGACGTGCTGTAAAGCAGCTCTGCAGAGAAGGACCTGGGGGTCCTGGGAACAGGAAGCTGGCCATGATCCTTATGGCCATGAAGGCCAATGGGATCCTGGGCTGCCTTAGGAAGAGCATTGGCAGCAGGTCAAGGGAGGGGATCCTGCCCCTCAGCTCAGCCCTGTGAGGCCTGACCTGGAGTGAGGAGACCAGTTCTGGGCTCCTCAGGACAAGAGAGACAGGGAGCTGCTGGAGCTGGTCCAGTGGAGGACTCTGAAGATGATGAGGGGACTGGAGCATCTCTCTTAGGAGGAAAGGCTGAGGGAGTTGGGCCTGTTCAGCCTCAGGAAGAGATGGCTGCGAGGGGACACTCATCAAGGTCTGTCAGTATCTGAAGGGAGGGATGGATCCAGGCTCTCCTTCCAGGTACCAGGCAACACAGTGGGCAGAAACTGAATCACAGAAAGTTCCACCTGAACACGAGGAAGAACTTCCTTACTGTGTGAGTGACTGGGCACTGGAACAGATTGTTCAGAGAGGTTGTAAAGTCTCCCTCACTGGAGATACTCAAGGACTTCCTGAACACAATCCCATGCCATGTGCTCCAGGATGACCCTACTTGAACTGGGAGGTTGGACCAGATGACCCACTGTGGTCACTTCCAACCTGACCCATTCTGTGATTTTTTTAAATTTTTTTAAATTATGTATTTACACAGTATCAATCTAAATATAGTATCTGGTTTGGGTTTGTTTAATTTTTTAAAAAGTGGAATGCAGTTTGGGTTCTTCTAATATAAATCTTGCAGGTCCTGCAATATATAAGTAAGGTATTCTGCAATTACACAATTGTCTTTAAATGCCCATGAGGAAGAAGTTTTACTAGGTTTTATTTATAGTTTTTTATAGTCACAGGACAGACTTCTGTGCAAAGTAAACCAAAATGAAAACATTCAGATTATTTTACCCACAGTGATGACATGTTACTGCCTATATTACCTCACAGCATGTCACAAGACATCATTACATGCTACTGAGTTTTATTTCATTTATTCCAGAATCTCATCAAGGCACTTCAGTTTAAGTATATCAAAAATTAAAAAATCACTCAGAATCACAAAGCTCTTTAAAGTCAGATTTCCATAAATTTGCACAGTACTAAACACTGGTGGTGTTAAGCAAATGAGAGCAAATAAGTACATTAAAGTGGAAACATTATTTAAGCAAAGAGAAACTGTTCTGTACCGTTTCTATCATTTTCTATGTGGTCTGACTTAATTTTTATTTTAATTAAAGAATGGTTCAAAAGTGCCTGTAGGTAATCAAGAAATTATAAATTAATTTTTAATTCTTTTTTTTGCTAGTTCAGCTGGAATTATAGTTCTCTTAATCTCCTGAATTTACCATTTTTCTGCTGTTGCCATAGTGAAATCAGGTAGAACAGGCAAAGCTGTACTTCTTCTTCTCTTTGAACTTAACTAAAAATAATGCTTAATCTATTGGTATGGCTTTAGAAATAGCTTTTAAAAATGTTAATGTGGATTTAGCAACTGTGGAAACAGAGATATTCTGACCTCACACTGGAAGTCCTATTTGCCCTCAGCAAAAATGCAATACTTGTGCAAGTTTTCCTTTAGCAGTTTATCTTAGTGCTTTAGGCCTAGGGGGGCTTGAGGGAAAAAATGTATGCAGATCTGCATCAAGTTATACATCTTAATGTGTACTTCTGAGCAGGGAAGGACTTTAGGGCAGCTGATTTTTGTGGCTGCGCAGCTTTATTTTGTAACCAGGGCAGAATATACCACACTATTTCAGGTGATAATCTGCATCATTTAGCCTGATGAAAATAACTTTGTCACTGGCTCATTCTGCATAACAAAGACTTAGTACTGAAAAGCTCTAAATACCACTGAGAATTCATCTCATTCTTCAGAAGGATGGTGCCAGACTAGATGGGTGTATTTGTATCGGTGTGTGGTAATATGTAATATCTAACTGAGGTATACTAGTCTGCTGTGCACAAACCTACAAAGTTGCCTCCAGCATAGAAATACTGATTTGTAAAAATGTGATACTTCAAATGTACAAAAAGACATTTTGAAATCTTTGGTGTAAGTTAATAGTTGATACAGAGAGATCCTAGAAGTTGAAGTAGTTGAAATTGTGTAAATGTCCTCGGAGTGTTAAATGCGATGGAGTTGTTGTTCTCTCTTCCCTCTTTTTTATTGACTCTATTTTCCTCTTTTTGCTGTGTGTTTTTGGGGTTTGGTTGGGGTATTTTATGCTTTCCAGTTAATAATGGTGTAACTTGAACAGAACAGGAACTCCCACCTCTTTTGCAAGAGTGCCATAAACTGAGGGGACTGACAAGAATCTTTTTATTGCCTGTGTTGGTCTTCCATTACTCAGTTCAAGTTGAAGGTGTCTTCAACATATTCAGTAATGTGTACTGAGGTCGGAGCAGATGGAAACCTTATGTCATCACCTCTCCTTAAGCTGCATTATGGCTGTTCCTGACAAGTGGATTTCTGTGAGAGACGGCTTTCTTGAGAGGTTCCTGTGGAATTCAGGAACCATTTTAAACTACTGTCCTTCCTTACGTTTTGGATGCATGGTATTTTTTGATATTGCAATCACAAATATAAGGCTGGAAAATAAGTACTTTAAGGAACAAAAAACTTGCTATTTTTGGCTAAGAAGGGAGAGGGAGAGACAGCTGGTCAGAACAGATACTAATCTTATCACTTTATTTACTTATTCTGAGCTTTTATGCAATGTAAGAACCAAAAAACAACAAAGTGACTGTGCTCAGGTAGAAGTTAGCCAAGTCTCAGAAAGGTTGGTAAAACTCATTATGCATGACATTTCAAGCCACCTTACTCAAGCTTAATGTATCTTTGAAGGGAAAAGTGGTGTTTATTTTCCTTCTTGTTGTTACTTTATTTTCTATTAGTTTTGCTTTTGTCTTAAAGGGAACAGAAATTGAACAGGACTAGGAGCTCAATAGGTCACACTTCTGTTTTGTTTAAAATGAGACTGCTGGTGTTGTCTTTGATGCCCTTAGAAGTCTGCCAACCTACAATGTTCATTTATCTAGCAATCTAACAATTGCATGGTGGAGAAAGGGAGAGGAAGGGAG
>NC_031774.1:31918038-31977761 GCF_001522545.3 Parus major | reverse complement strand
GAAGGGAAGGGAAGGGAAGGGAAGGGAAGGGAAGGGAAGGGAAGGGAAGGGAAGGGAAGGGAAGGGACACAAGAATATGTAGTCCAGCTGTCTTCCACTTTTTTTCAACATGTATTTCTGTGTAGAAAAATGTTAATACTAAGTGGTTTTACAGTCTTGCAGACTTCTGCCTCAGTTCTCATCAGGCATGGATTGTAATATGTCACTGGCTAACTCAATCTGCCATTGCTTTTAAAGCTTCACAAGTGATAACATTTTCCTCTGATTCTTCCTCTCCCTACTTCTGGGCTCATGTACATTGCCATGTATATTTTTATGTCTTCCTTTTGAGGGTAATTCTGTACCTTGATGGTGAGCCCAGAAGAGTTCAGTGCACAGTAAGCAAAGAAAGCTGAAATGCAATTTGGTTTAGTATTGGTATACACTGAGAAGGAGTAACTAACTTATAAATAAATCTAAATAGCATGAAGTTTTCAGAAGGTGCATGTGGTAGAGCTCTATGTGTAGATATATAAATAGTTAAGAAGAGAGAAGACAGAAGAGGGAAGTAGATTTCTTTGCTCATCTGCAGTTATGCACTTACTTCACTTAATAATGAAGGTAACACTACAGATTGCCTTCGTGGTCTCCTTGAGTCTCTGAAACAGTCTCCAACTTTCACCATGTGAAAATACCTCTTCTGGGAGACTGGATATTTTGCAGGTGACACATAAGACTTGTATATTTCAGGATGCACTCCTTTCTGAATAACAACTAAATCCCAAATTATTTTCAAATATGAAGTGGGGCGGGACCAGTTTGGATTGAACAGACACTGGATATATGAATCAACTGAGAGACAAGCTGAGGAGCCTCAGGCATTAAAAATAAGTGTGTACCAGGCACACTTAAATTAAAGTTTGCCAGTGGATTCCAAAGGCAGTAAGAATATTCAGGGTCAGAGGAAGTGTTTGCCTTCCATCGGGGTGGGCATCAAGGGCCACAGTAATGGGCAGCAGAGATACCACTTCCTTTTTCATCTGTTCCCTGCTTAATACTGATAGGAGACTTACATTTTGAGAGACAGTAAATTTAAGTACAGCATCACACATAAAATGCTTCTGCCTGTCAATTATGGGCAATAGTGTGTTTGGTAGTTAACTGCTAAGCAGCATTGTGGGGAGATACTCAGTATGATTTACTATCTGGTCTTCTAATTCTCTGATCTGGGAAGTTGGAAGCACAGATGAGCTGTCCTCCGTTTGTTAATTCATCTGTTACATTTTTTTTTTTATTGCATATTTGTGTATAAGGATTTGAAGATACTGAATTGTCTAATAATTCATTCAAAATGTCTTGAGATAACTTTAATGCTGGCTACGAGATTTATGCTCAGCAAATAGTAAACACACTGGTGCCTTTATTTATCAACATACATAGTGCCTTTATTTATCAATATTTCTGCTATCAAAATTTGCTGAGCAGCTTTTCTGATTAGTTTGGTTCTGGTTTAAAATAGTTATTAAACGAAAATCTAATTCTGTAAGAACAGTTCTGCCTCCTTGGTTAAATGCACTTTTGGCATATCCTGTCTTTCTGGTGAGCACTGACACCAGATAAACAGCTGCACAGAAAGAAAAGATTGCTGCACACTATGAGGCACTCACAGATTATTCAGATATCATCTTGCACTGGCCTTAGGATGGCCTGTTACTTTCAGCCCTAAAAATAAACAACTGTTAATCACCTAGTGGCAACATGAGTTGACCAGCACTTGTGGCTGCCTGGACTTCAATCTAACAGTACTCAAAGGCTTTTCTCATGTTCTCTGTCACCCAGGATAAGAGGCAGTTTTCAGCCAAGCATTCCTTTGGGAAGGCTGCTGTGAGTTTAACAAAATGTTTGAAATAACCTCAGTAACTCCTCTCAACACTGATCCACATCTTCAAATGTGCTGAATCAAACAATAGTGCCCTTGCATCCACAGTCTCTGGAGAGCAAACTAATGGCATAATGTTTTCTAAGGGAAACTGAGTAACAAGCAAGTACCTCAAGAAGCAACATTCCTTGCCTGGATTTAATCAGAAAGTGGTGCTTTCAGCAACAATATGTGGAACAGTTCTGCAGTGCAAGCAACCATCTTTGTTTCCTGCTTATTCAAAGAGTTCTGCCATTCTTACAATGTATTCACTGGTAAATACAAGTAGCACAAGTTAAAATAGAAGCAGCACTGCTTTAGTAAACTAGTCCTTAAACTGCATATTGTAGGATTGGAAGTGTGTTTCTGTTTTGAACAGGAACACATTAATGGACTTGCAAAACAGTGGACAGTAAAACAATGTGCTGACCCTGAGTTATGAAAGACAAATAAATGATGCCACACCTAATACAGAATAGAATATTAGACTTTCTCCACCAGAATGAAAATTTTGAAGCTTCTGAAAAAGATGTAAAAAGTTTTTATTGTATTGTGCCTTTCAGATTTTAGGGTATTTTGGCTGAGCTTCTTTTGCTTTGTTATGTCCCTTATCCAGGGTGCCTGAAGTCACTTTGCCCTGTATTGAAATGGTTAACTAATGTAGAATCTTTATATTTCTGAGAATATTGCATTTATCTCCAAGTTACCAAACAACATATTTGGAACACTATCTGTTATGCCTTTTAGCCAGATGCTGGAACTATCTTCCCAGCCAGCCAAAATACAGTTTTCTGAGATGCATACCCAAGTGATCCCCACCAGAGCCAGAAAAAGCCAGCAGTGTGCACTTGCAGCCCAGAAGGCCAAGTACATTGTGGGCTGCATTAAAGGGGGAGAGGCAGTGGGACAGGTTGCCAAGAGAGGCTGTGGATGACCCATCCCTGAGAGTGTTCAAGGTCAGGTTGGATGGAGCACTGAGCAACCTGATCTCAGTGGGAGGCACCCCTGCCTACAGCAGGAGCTTGAAAGTAGGTGATCTTTAAGGTCCCTTCCCACCCAAACCATTCTGTGATTTTCTGAAAAGACTGTGGCCATTATTTCCATGAAGCAATCCAGCAACATAAGGGTTAAAAATCTCTTTTCTAAAATGTTGGTGTGAGTATCACGTTAATTTTCAATACATCAGCCCAATCCTGCAGTGCAGGATACAAGGGTCACCTTGTAGTGTGTCTTTAGAGCACAAAACCTTACAATCTAATGTGCAAAGAAATGATCAACCTGATTTTTGAACATGCTGAGACTGAAAGAAAAACATGTTGTACCATAAGTACACACAACCACTTGAGAGTTGAGCATCTGGAATACTGTTAATAAACAAAACGAAACAAAAGTGTATTTTAGTAGATGTTAGGACATGAACCAACAGAAATTGAGAGATTCAAAGTTCACTCAAGGCTCTCTCCTCTTAATGACAAGCTGCCTTGAAGCCAGTATGTTTTCTTTCTCACTCACTGCATCAGTCTTCACTTAGAAAGCCTTGATCCTTGTAAATCACTGTAGCCTTAATGTTATTTAATCATAGTTTTTAAAAGTTAATTTCCATGAGAACTGCATTTAAAAAAAAAGCCTAACTTGTCACTGAGGATTATAAAAATCCTTTATTTGCCTGGAGAACAGTACTCAGATCTGAATGAAGAAGTGTAAGTGAAGAATGTGTTTCGACAGTTTGTTTATTAAAAATGTATTATGCAGCTAAAAGTTATATTGTATTTATAATATTTTAATGACAGTGACTTGCACAGTTTCTGGTGCAGTCTATTAATACGCATTTAAAACTATACTGTGGAAAATTCTAAAATATTTTAAATGCCCCCTTATGTTCACATAAATATCATTTGATTTGTTTTTATTTTTCAAAATGCCAAAAGCAATTAAATCATATTATAAGCTTGATGAAATGCTACTTTTTGATTGAAGCCTCAACAGTCTCATTGCAGAGGTAAAAAGATAACTAGTGAAAAAGAAGTTCATTAAGATTTAATCACATCTGAGTGAGGTGTAACTGTAGAGGGAGAAGCCTGATATTAGTTTCCATACACCTATTTTTCACCTGACAACTCTAACTTCCACATCAACTACATATATCAGTTCCTGGCATTCATGGAAATGCCTATTTCTTTCTCAGCCCAAAGAAATTCCCACTTTTAAGTCAAAACCTCCTTGTACATGGAAGTCTCACAAAATATTAGTAGACTTTGGTCTTTTCCGTGACTTCAGTAAAAATAAGACTTCCCCCAACTACTGTGGTAACATCAAAGCTTAAAGCAGATTGAGTTTTACTCGCTTAATTTTACCTTAAGCAGCGTGAACCGGATGCCTGGATCCTTGAGACGCATTATGCTGCTTGTCTGTGTGTGAGGCATGATGTAGGACTTGTTCATGCCATGGACAAGTTTCCTATTAAGAGTATGTGATCAGAACTTGTTAAACTTTCTTGAGCCACACTTGCAAGAATTACTTTTTCTTTTTTTTTTTTTGTTTTTTGCACTTGCTACTGTTGGAAGTCTGTGTTAAGTAGCTTAAGAGAGTTGGGCACAAAAATATTGCAGCCTTATGGATTACAGGTTAAGAATCAGATTTTTAAAGCAAAAATTATCATTCAGTTATTTGATTTGCTAAGTACTCGATTTTTTACTCCTTTCAACCAGATTTGGTGAAGTCAAAGTAATTAGGTGCTGTGTGTGTGTCACTGGATCACAAAATTGTGTTGAGGATTGGAAAACTGACAGTAATGATGAAACCCCACTGTTATCTTTAAATTGCATTTGGAGTTTTCAATATGCACTGTCTTAATGCACAAGTACCTTTATTTGATTTTAAAACTCTGTGTAAATGAACGGTAGAAAAAAATACCTTGTTATAAACTATTCTGAATTTGGACTGCAGTAGCTGTTTAAGTGGAAAGTTTCTTGCTAATCGAAGTACATTTCTGAGCAGTGGCTCTTAAATGTTTGCCAAGATATATAATGCTGTGTCATCAGCAGTAGTAAACTGGTCTAGACATAAGGAAGCTGGCTGACTTATGCCAACTGACCTTATTTGAAAATATGGTCTGTAGCTGTTGCCTACTAGCCTAGCTCTGCCAATTCCTAAATTTCTTCTGCTGACACAAATGTGACTTCTACAAGTGCATTAAAATAAAGCTGAGTGTCCTTAAACAGTAAACTTACTATGTATTATTATGGGGGGGTTAATTATTTTATCTTCAAGGTTTATTAGTACTAGAAGTAAAGCCTGTTTACTCACAACTGTGATTCTGAAGAACAATCTTAAATTGACTTAGAATGTAATAACTCATTTGTGAACTTTTGTAATTCCCTTTTCCCAAAAAACAAGTAGTGCTGTGCAAAAATGGTAATGCTCTGGTTTTCTCCATACTTAAAAACAAGGAGACAAAGTCAGCTTCTTAGCTGGCATTGAAAAGTGGGGGACCAGAATGCAGTCCTTAAAAGACACATTCAGGTGTGACTTTGATAATTAAAATCACCAACCAGGTAGACTTATACTTTTGTAACATGAATCCATTGATGATGGATGAATCCATTTGATAAAATATATGTTTAAATGCATGCATATTAGAAATAATAATTCATATGCCAGCATTTTCGTATGAGAGTCTTTTGGAATTCAAATAATTTACATTATGCTGAGATGCATATAGAACATCTATAACAAATAGACTAATAATAAATGAACATTTTTATAAAAATGATTTCAAGTTCTTTCATATTTCTGTTCAGTATCAAGCAGTGTATTGAAAATGCATTTTTCATAAATACATTTTTCATAAAAACACATGCAAGGCTTTGTGATGGTGAAAAAAACCACCTCACAACAGCCACATGTCTAGGCAAATCCTTAGAAGCTGGTATGGACCTCACACAGACATTCCAGAAGACATTACTAGAAAGTAGTTTCTCTTGAAAGAAAGTAGAATATGTGTGAGCCTACTAGGCCACTTTGACAAATAAATAAAAGTGTCTCTCTGTTCTAGCAAAAAACTGGTTCAACTGGAGGGCAAGTTAAATCCAGATTCATATTTTACTTAGTTGTTTTCTTTCCCTTTTTTTAAGTGATCCCTTAGTTTGTTGTTGTTGCTGGTGATTTCTTTCTTAAGACAAAGAAGCATTTATCTTTGGGTTATCTGAATTTTACCTTCTGGCTTTACAGAGTATCTCTGTGAAACTCCTTTCCAAAACAAAACTCAGTGTCTCAGGATTATCAGTGTACTACTTTAGCTATGGTTTTCTTTCAAAATTTATTTGAAATTATATGGTTAACCAATACAGTGTTCCTCTGAACAATCTGAAATTAGTGCAAGCCTGACTTACTTAGATCAGATAGTATTGTCAGATGTTTTATCTAAAGAACTTGAGACTGCAACTATATTTAACTATACTCAAACTGTATTTTTCTATCTCAAATGCTTCAGTTATTTCTTTGAAAGATACCATGTGCTGCCTTTAGTACTTAGACTAAATTTAGTCATCTATATCAGGCCTAAATTTGGGCTAAAGCAATCCATGAGTTTTTGTAATGCTGCTCTCCTCTTGCCATGCCTTGGAGTCAGAAGCTTGTGTGCCTCCCTTTTGGCACTTCTGGTACTCACACCCAAGTGCAGCCGAGCTGGCTTTGGCTGCCTTGTAGTCAGTCACAGTGCTAGTGTCAGAACTGGGCATTGACTAAACCAGGATTTAGCTAATGGTAGCTACCTATCTATTGGTTAATTTTTAAGTAAACCGATGCAACCTGTGTGGACAATTTTCACCTGCTATGTTTATTGTGTTCTGAAGGAAGCTTGACTCTGTATTTCCTCCTCATTCTATTTTTACTGCATGGAATCAACCAAGCCTTAGTTATTTGAATTTCTTCTCAACTTTAAAAAGAAACCCCTAATAAAAGTAAAGTTCTAAAAGCAGTACTTTCACTGGAAAAGCTAAAATAGCAGTTTTGTGTAAATTTTGGACACATTCCTTCACACCTAAGAAGATAGGGAGAAGAAATACAAGCATATTTACAGGGATTTATACCATTTTCTAAGCAAGAAAAAAATCCATAAGAGTCCAATAGTTTATTGCATTCTAAGGTTGATTTTCAATTTAAGACCAAACTTTCTCCAGCATGTCTTTCATCTCAAATAAGATAACCTGGCCTGTCTTGTACCTATACCGTTCTAGAGCCAATTGGTACATTCAAAGCTTTTCTGTGCTCCTCAGAGCTACTGAATGCATCCCCTTTCCATAGCAATACTAAGTATGCATTCTGTCATTTTAGTTCGCTCTCCTGTGCAAACCCTAGTCAGTCACTTAACTTGTTCGATGTTACCACTGATACAAGAAATCAATTTGTAGCTTGACTTTGTAATTCACAGCACCGACTTTCATTCCTCAGGGCGTCATATCTCCACTTGGGAAGGAGTCAAATTTTAAAGTATGGTTCTTACTTTTAGGTTACATTTCCCTATCTCATCCCCTTACACAAAAAGGTTAAGTGTCTTTTCAAATTAAGGCAGCAGTAATTAACCAGTGGCATTGTTTGTGGTTTGCCAACTCTGGGCGTTAATGAGAGAGAAATTAGCACTTAGCAGCAGGAGTTCCTGATAGTCAGTGGCAAATGCTTAATGTGCCAACAACTTAATTTTGGTCTTAAGTACTGCACTTAAGTGCAGCAAACAAATGTATGGCACGGGTTTTTATGTGCTTATACACATGAGCTTTATGATATAGAGCTATAACAGAACGAGTGACACAACAGAGTTGAAAAAGTGCAACCTAGGCAGCACAGGGCAAACAGCTTTGCTGTAACACCGCAGTCAGAAGCAGGATTGATGGATGTTTTCATGCCAAAGATGTACTTGCTCCTGCCATTAACAGTCTGCAGATGTTCTTGTCTATAATTTTATTATCAAATTTGGTATTTCTGAACATAATTTTTAAGTACCTCAAAAAGTGTGCTTGAGCTGAGGTGATTTGCTCACAAGACATAAATTAGCCTTTTGAGGTGTCTTGAAATAGTAATTTTAATTAAAATTACAGTTTCAAAAAATAACTAAAAAAATTACTTAAGCACAGTGCCACATTCATTTTATGGTGGATGGGGGATTCAGACTGCCACAAACTGAAATGAGGCCTTCAGAACTTGGGTGAGCAGCTGCTCATTAGCATCAGGGTTTTACCTGGCACATGTGCTCATAATGAGTAACTACTTGCATACATTTTGTACCTTCTGCCTTGCACAAAATAGCCCATTAGAAATGTAAGGTCTGCCCGTATTTTCTGGGGATTTTTGCTTTTAAAATAATTTTGGTTAGTATGTAAGTACATCCCCACCCAATTACCCATTTCTGTATTTGCTTGATGTTGGAACAGATGCATAGTATGTGAAGTAACAAAAGTGGGGGCCCCTCCTGGATCGGCAAACTGGTGCTGTCTCTCACCACAGGCTGTGAGCATCAGTCCTTGGCCTCACTTGCCTTGGCTCCTCGCTCCTGCTTGGGTCTCCAGGCTTGTGGGTATAGTGAGGTTCTGCACATTTTGGCCTCTCAAGAAGCTTAAGCAAAGGACAGTGGAAAGAAATCCATAGAAGCTGAAGTTGTTGGCCAGCCAGACAAAATTAGGAATTGGGTATAGGCAGCATTGTTCTTCATAGCAGCCACTTTTTAGTCTGTACTGTATTTATTGCCAGACGTGTTTGGATATGTTACTAGTATAACCAGATGTGTCAGAGTTTTAACCTTTCAACTTCCGAATATCACCTTTCAGTTGCAAAAAGCGTATTTGCCAGTGTGGCCTCATCTATGCTGAGGGTAATTTACTCTGCCACTGAACTGTGGCCACTTGGAGGTTGAAGAGTAGTAGCCATAGACCAAAATGTTACAATGCTCTGCAGCAGTTTCAGGCAAAAGAGTACCGCATCTAATTGAAACTGCAGGAGGAAGCCACAGGGGTTTCTTCATCCTTTGATGCCTATTCCATTACAGGAGCACATCAAATAGGGTTTTCTCTGCATTGTTGGAAAGAAACCACCCTCATGAAGCCAGTCTGGCACTACCCATGGCCTTGAGTGTTTTTACTGTGTGCTCAGTGGACATTTAGGTTACCATGCCTCTCCCCGGCACATATTTATTATAATTAAACGTTAACAAAAATTGGCTACCATATTGCTTGTGTCCCTAGTACAACTCTGCATATAAACCATTACATGACATTCTATTGAACTTTTTCTTGTACAGACGGTACCTAACAGCTCATCCTGCACTGTTGGTTTTGGCAAGTTCACTGCAGCATATAATAAATCAAGGGAAGAAAAAGCTTTTTGGCCTAATGTTGTACAGACTGCTGTAATGTTAGACTACAGAAAGCAGTTCTGTTTTTAGACATCCTTTTACTAACCCAACATTCATAATTTATGATTCCACTGTAAAATTCCTGCAACACTACACCAGAAGTAGTGCTGCCCTTTAATTAAGTGCTCTCAGTAGGAAAAACGTGAAACTGATGTGCAAAACATATCGCAGTACACAGTGATTGATAGTGATTACTTCTTTATGAACCCAGCCTGAAGGTCTGAACTTCCTGATGGGTAAAATAGTCCATGGGGCTACTTCCTGAGATTGCCTAGTGGGGATCAGTCAGAGTTAGCAATATCTGAGGAATTCCTGAGGCACATTTCAGAGCCATTACAACACAAACTTTCTGTTTCTTCTGAATTGTGCTTTATGTTAATAATTACCTGAATAATAGCACATTGTAGAGATTATACTTTAAGGATTCATTGTTATCTTCATGGTATTGTAATTTGAGTGAACTGGGACATGTGTAAACCCTTGTGTCTTTCATGTCTGCACGCACAAATCTGAAAGAGCAGGGTGCATGTCAAAAGAAGTTTCTCTATATATCACAGTTACTGAATGTTGCATAGTATTTAATACATAGGTATTTCTTACTGACACATGCAGAATATTCAAAAAAATAAACTGAAACTGATGTAGATTCTATGAGTCTCTAAATAACATCTTTATTCATGGAATCAGGTATTATTGACATCGATCAATTGCACATTCAAAATCTGAAAATTAAATGGAGGTTAAAGACTCCCTCCAATTTTGCAGTGGAGTTACAAGATTTGTGTTGGAATCACAGAGATGGGAAATTGAAATTCCCCTAACAAAGTTACACAAGTTCATTTTTCTTTTTTGTTTGATAGATTTGGCCCTGGATTAGTCATCTACTGGTACGGATTTATTGAAGAGCTGGACTGCCATCGTGAACGTGGCATCCTGCTAAAAGACTGCTTCCCTACTGACATTGTGACTCTGCGCCACAGCACGGCTCAGCGCTGATGTTGGGAGGAAGAGGTAAATCCGGAAGCAATTTTACTTTCCTGCAGTGTAAACTAATGGCAGCATCTGCCCTGAACTTCAGCTGAACTCCTGCTGCCCGCCCTTATGCTACTGCTGCTTTACACAAACATATCAAGAGTTTCTGTTTTGCTTCAGACCTCTGTTGTGATCAGCCAAAAAAGACAGACACAACCCACTCATTATCAGCAGTTCTGTCTCTGTCAAACAGCTAGTTTCGAGATACTCATAATCTTTCTTCCTTCCGGATGGCTTCTTCAAGCATTCTAAACAAAGACAAAAATGCAGAGGCTGAAAGGTGGAGCTTTCAATTCTTATGCCTGTTACAGTCACCTGTAAAATTAAGTGTTTTTTATGAATTCACTATGTGCTAGTGATGTGACTAAAACACCTACAGTGATTTGGAGATTTGGTGAAAACTGTTGTTTTGGGGCTTAAAATAATATAATGCAAAGCTGGTAAAGCCCAAGTGGTAAGAGGATCATGGCTGTTACAGTAAATAGCCAGATTCTGAGATAATAATTGGTGTATGTGTTTTGTCACTATCTGATTGTTAAAATCAACAATCCCAAGTTAACAGTTAAAAAATGGTTAGGGGATTTTGAGAGGGGTGAAAGTGAAGAGCATAAGTTTTGTTTCATGTATATAAGCCTGTGAAATTTGGGGGTAGTGTGGGGGAGGTTTAGTAGGTATTTTAATGACTCAAAAATACCTTGTGTTTTGTCTTTTTTCTGTCCCTCACCCCCAGGGAATCTATACCTAGGAATTTTTCTCTTAACTGACTAAGGAAGGAATCTGTCTTTACTCCTATAGGTACTGAGCGAATTTCTGGCACATTGAAGTCCAAAAGAACAACGTGCAGGAGTTTTCTATGTGAGTTATTTCTGAAGGATTTCGCCATCCTGGTATTCAAGAAGAGGAATTTTAAAAAAATGATAAAACAGTGCTTCATACTGGATCAGTTTCACAAGACAAATAAAGCACACAAATGGACAGAAGTTTCCTGTGTACTTGTTTCCTTGCAAGAGCCTTGTTTTTCTCTTCTTAGAACCACCAAGATCAGAAGTTCATTGAGGTGGGTGTTAGCCCTTCTTGAAGTTTTGAGTTCAGTCTCTTCTTTTTCCATCCACATTGCCATTCAGAAGGGCAAGATTGGGTCTCAGGTTTGTGCTCTCAGATGTTTTTATTAAGACAGTGGCATATTGGGCTTGGCACACTTCAGTACTCTTTTCTTTGCTAACTATTACTCAAGAAAGGACAAAATATTTTAAAATGTCAGTGAGAGATTTGCCTGTATGCTCATCATGTTCAGATTTTCTGTGAAAAGCTGTGGATTCTGTTGTAGAAATTAAGGTCTGATAACAGTCTCCCTAAAGCACAAGTTGATGATCTTTTCCAGAAAGAAAGGGTCTGTAAAACATTATGGTGCATAGTCATCACCTTTTTTTTTAGTTGAAAGTTTAGTGATATTTTGTGCGCCTGTATGATTTTCAAAAATCATCTGCAGACTTTCTACAGTCTTGCTTCAAGTGGAAAGGATATTAAAACTACTATCCAGGAGTTTTCCAGCTGTAGTTTTTGGATGTATACACAGTATTTTTTTATTTTTAGTTTTCACCTTAACACTTTCTGGTAAGTTTCAGACAGGAATTTATCATTTTGACAAATCTTTCATTTTCAAGGAAGAATATCTTTAATCTTCTGGTGTTCCTTGCTGCAGAGATAAACTAGTATAGCTTTACTATAGTGAGTAATTTTTGTATAGACATACTTTCCTGGGTTTGAATATGCTGTAGTGAAGAGATTTATTTTTAAGAAATATTCAAACGCCTGTAACTCATTTGCATTCAAATATTTAAGGTATTGTGCTGAGCTTATTTTACCTGACCAGCTGTAAGGATCTGCCCATAAAGATACACAAAAGCAATCTGTGAATGTACCTGCACGATGCTACACACAGTCTACATTTAGGGTGTTAATTCCCCTGGGACTTTTAACTATGGTTTAGGTTAGGAGAATGTGTAAAATCAAGAAGGGAATAAAAAAGAAGAAATAACTGAACATTATCATAGTGGGAAATTCAGAAGTAATGGTTGTCTGAACGAAATGGGTTTTAAAGGCAAATAGAATTTGTTTTAGCTACTGCATATGCTTTCTGTTGTATGAAATCATTTAAATCAGCTTTTACATGATACACTAATGCTGCTTTTTCTTTTTGAATAAATTAAATTTATCTGCACAGATGTTGAAAATTCTGCTAACCTTCATCAAAGCTTTGCTTTATCTGTTTTTACATTAAACAAATTTATGTGGAGACACAGAGATAAATCAGTTTAGGCTTATATTTGTTTATTTATTCTTCTACCTAATGCTGTGACATAACAGGTTGGAAAGCAGTACAGCTGTCTTTAATCAGAGTTTTGAACTCATCTTCATATACTGCCCACTTAAAGAATCTGTATTAAAATGAGAATGAAATTAGCCACAAAAGTCTATATACTGTACCAATTTCATTGCATGCTATCAAAAAAGCTTTGCTACTACAAAAACTATGCTGTGTCACTATTTTAAATGCTGCAAGCAAAACATAAAAAATTAGCACTGTTTTGTTATTACTACTTGTGTACTGCAAAAAAAAACCCCAAAACTAATTGGCTATTTTCTTTCTTTATCAGATGTAAACATCAATTTTAATATTAAAGAGGAGGCACACAAACCACTGTTTGTTTATGTGTTTTTTCTTGGTTTGGTTTTCTTAAACAATGTTGTGGCCATTAGAACCTTAACATTAAAACCAAATTCAGTTTTATGGAGTATTTTGTAGAGTGTGCTAATGAATTATGCCAAGCCAGAAAACAGAAGTGAACATAAAACTGAATGATGTTCTCACTGGCATATATAGACTTGCAAGCATCTGCTCTTACAACCACTGTTATAAGGCCTGTTCTGAGCTTTAGGAATTGATGTAATTGTATTGAGCAGGGAAGCAAAACTTCCTTGTAAAGGAGGAGCAGCACGATGGTGGGTCACACACTCTAGAATAGGAAGAGAATGGAGGTTTTCTCATGCCTATATTCTGGGGACACATTTTAGTATGAGTTTAATAATATTTCCCTAAAGACAGTTCAGAGCAGAAAGGTTTTGTCTGAAGCTGAAGAAAAGGGACCAAATGTCTTACAGTGCTTACTTCATTACATTAATACTACTGGTAGTTCATCAATAGTGTTCATCCTGTTGTATTTGCACATTCACAAAGTCATTCTTCCCTGGTATTGGCTTTTGGATTTCTCCATCATCTGTACTACTACCAAAGAGTATTAAAGCCTCTTTCCATTTTCTGATCCTCCCCTTTTAATTTTTCATCTTATTTTAACAAGTTTCACTTTTATTTATTCATTATCCTCCCATTTGCTCATGTGTCCTGTTAGAAAAGTTTCCTACCATGTTTTCTACCACCTGGTTCTGTTTCTGTTACTACTTCTGAAAAGTGCTGTTTCCATTTCTGTGTACATTTGAAATGACCAACCATCTAAAGCAATTTTGCTCTTACTCCAATTTAAACAGCAGCTCTAGATTCCAGGGAGACTGTCCTCAGATTTCCACATGGCTTTGTAATGAGGAACCATTGTGTTGCTCTTCATACTCTCAGTATGAAACATAGGTCATTTCTGCAGGCTGGGAGTACTCACCAAATGGAGCACACTTAGTGCAGAATAATCACTCACTCCTCAGTTGAGAGTACAGTTGTACAAAGGACTAAGTTAGTTCCTCTGTGCTACTAGAAATTAGGCAAAGGAAATACTAGGAATTCAACTGTTAAAGCATCTCTTTCATTAAGGAGACTTGTCTTCTCTGAGTTCATGCCTTGCTTGTGCAGTACTTCCCTAGGGAGATCTGTTGAAGTTAAAGGTTTAGCTTTCCTCCTGTTCCAAACTCTACTTGCTTCAGAGTGGAAAAGATGGCTTTCTCAGCATTTCCACATCACATTCAATCTGGCAAGAGCTTGTACATCCTACAGGGTGTTGTTATTTACCAGAGCTGGTAACAGCTCCTCAAGGGTCAACAAAAAGTACACAGAATTAAACTTGATTCTTGGTGTTGCTTCATCTGATGAAGTCTTACAATAGATAGCTTCTTCTACAGGGATCTTCTGCTGTTTGATGGTGAATACTGAGCTAGGGTAACAGTTGTTAGAAACATGGGTTTGTTATTTCAAGGAAGAAATAAATTACATTAGAACAAATGCTGCTCAAGTATTGATTTAATATTACAGAATAAAATGGGAAGCTGCTCGCAAAAACAACAATAAAAAATTCCTCCTATCATGTTATTCTAAGTCACAAAGGGCCATTTGTTGTGGATTTGCAGGTTATTCAGAAATAACCTTTTTATTACATTGACAAAAGAAGAAACCTCAAGGGCTTGCTCTTTACAGTGTTGTGATAGAAACCTAAAGTGTGCCTGTTGAAAAATGAACTAGCTAACAATGGGAGCTTGGCAGCAACTTCACCATTTATAGAGAAACCGTCTATCTAGTAGGATCTGTATAAAATAGACCTCACTTAGGTTAGGGAAAGGTCACAAGTTACACAAAGTTTGGATAGTCTAAATGCGTTACTCAAAACTGACTCTCCTGTGTACAGTAAATATTAATTGAACCTGTATTATTAAAAACATGCCAGGATTCAAAAGATTAAATAAGGAAGATGTAATTATGAGCTACATAATAAACAGAGCAGATTTAGTTCCCCTTGTATTTTTTACTTTCCTGCTATTGTTTCATATATGGCTTTTATACAAAGAGCAGCTGAGGTCAGCTACTATAAATTATGGGTTTCATACAATAGTAATCTACCAAAATTATTCCAGAGCTGGATCAAAGAGCTTCAAAAGACTTTTCCAAAACTTTTCCACATAATAAAAAGACTCTATTTTGATGCCCTGTTTTTATGAGGATTTCTTGGTTTAGAGTTGGATCTTAGAGTATTCAACTACTTGCATTGATATGATGATATTTGAACACACAGGATCTGCATAATTAGTTTGCAGTCTCAAATAAGCATGAAGTGATAATATAAAAAAAAACCTCTTTAAATACATTACCTGGTGCATTTTTCAGGCTAAGTTTTTAAGTTGATCTAAGTAATAAAAAATTTTTGTTTGTGTGTTTATTTAAGGAAGCCAGCAAGATTTCAACTGAAATTTTCTATTTCTTCTGTTTACAAATAAAGAAATCATATTTGCAATGGTAACCATTATTAAAAATTATAGCAGTAATTCTTAGTAGCTCCCAGCTGGCATCATGTCCCTGCATAAGATGCCAGCCTGCCCTCGCTTCTGGCCAGGCTTTCACCTAATGTGCAGAACCACATGTCATCTGCACAGATCCATAGATGTGGCACTGCCATGTCAGCACAAAATGAAATGTCAATGCAAGCGTATGGAGACGAAGTAACAGCACTGAAACCATGTCAGTGCATATCTACAGAGACCACGTTACTCTGTCAGTGTGATTTTAGGAAGATCACTTTGAAATGTTAAAATGAAATGAAACTAAGTCAATTAGGTAATAACAATTGAGGTTCAGGGATTAATTGAGGGCCTAAGGTGAAGCCAGTGGCCATTAACCCCAGCTAGTTATTAATTTTAGAGAAATAGAGAAATATCCTTGGCTAAGGTTATTGTCATTATTATAAGAGAGTTGGGAGGTTTATTCCCTATATTGTATTTTGCTAGTGCTTTTAATAGTGATCCACAAAGAGTGGTGTTAAAGGGCAGTTAAAGACATATTAGTGCAAAGTTAAAGTTTTTTAGAAAGTGAATCCACCCAATAGCAGACAAACTCTTCTTTTTTATACAGACATTTAACAGATTCATTGCCGATGTCCAGCTGTCTGTAAACAGACAGATTTACTATAATGTATTTACCTCTGAGGACTTGTCGAAGGAAAATAATATGAACATGCAGAAATACTCATTTACACAGCAACAACTATTTGATGGCCTTAGTATTCACTATTAACTTAAAGCAGACATGTAAATAGGTCAAACAACAATATTAAATAATTATTTTTGAAAATACTTAAACAAGCACCAAGTCAAGGTTATAAACTTAATTCAAATTCAGGAGTTCATACTATTTGACTGTTGCATTAGGACACAAGTGTGTGATATACTATTATTTTGTAATATCAGTGAGAGATTCTTGCCAAGAGCCATGACTCTGTGGTTCAGCATGCTATAAAACACATGAAATCTGTCTGGGTCTCTGTCCTAAGGAGAGAAGGCAAGACACTAGATCAAAGGAATACAATTGTTTTCTTTTAAAATATTTATTTCTATGAATTTGTGTGTATTTTTATATGAAGATAATATAAACCAAATATACACAAACATTATTTTTGCTATAAATAAATAGCAACTACTCTTTCTCTTGTAGAAGTCCCTGATAGATATTTGCTCCGTGTGGCTGTGTTGGTGGAGGTCTTCAGGAAAGGGCAGTAAATCAACATTTTTTCCTGTTGTAGGAGGTGATATCCTATGTTTAAGTGTTGATGAGAGCAATGAGACATTTCTGCAAGCTGAGTGACAGTGATGTTGAGAGAGCATGACATGGGAGAGGAGATGAGCTACACCTGGAGGATTCCAGGCCCAGCCCTGCTGAGAGCCAGCAGCTTTTAGAGCTTGACCTGGACATACTGGGGCTTCTGTCTCCAATGTGAAGCTGCACAGTTGTGATCTCGCCTCCCAAAGTGCCTCAGGGGTGCTGAGAAAATTTCTGAAAGGTCTTTGAAACTCCTTTGAAAGAAGAGTACTGTGAAAATGCAAGCTTTATTACCAGAAAACATCTTCCATTACGAATGGATGTATTGGATTAAATTTTTACTTTTTGATTTTCTTTTGCTTTTCCATAGCAAGCATTCATGCCATGCTCCATTTTGTATTCTGCCTCAGCATGATAGCTCCATAATAAGTGGAAAAACATAAAAATTAGTTGGATCAGTTTGTTTCCATACACACTTTAAGCAGCCTTATATTAATGTGTTTGGCACTGCATTACATACAAATGATAAAATACACTTAGAAAAAAATAGTCTGGCTACACATCATAAAAAAAAAAAAAAAGTGGCCACAATTGAGTCTCAAGACACAGTTTCATCCTTCCTCTAAGGCACAACTGTCTATACAGATCAGCTTAAATGTCTGTCTAATCTAGTCTTAAAAAACTGCAATGATGGAGATGCTTAGAAAGATTATGGGAATCCATTCCCCTACCCATCTTTATTTAGTCAGAAAGATTTTTTCCAATCTTGCCTAAATCATTTTTTGCTGTAATAAGCATATTACATCTCATCCAATTATAAATGCATATGGAGAGTAAATCTGGTATCTGCTTCTTTTTTCTGACCTTTTCTGTATTTGAATATTGTTTGCTCAACAAAACACCAGAAACTCTTCCAGCATTTTTCAAAGAAAGTTTTTAATGTTATATTTGTTAACTCTACAGGTGTCTTATGTTTTAGAAACCCATAATGTACAAGATTTCAGTAAATATGTTCCTTTACTGACAAGTTGGTGTCTTCTATTTAGGTTGGACCCTTTATAATGCCCATATTGAGATTCATCACAAATCCATCATTTTTTTATGCTATTATCATTGTTTTCCTTCTTGCACATACTACTTGCTAGTATATTTTTAGCTTTAACTTGCTGACTTCAAACTACTTCTGTATTCTGTTTAGTTTGAATTTTAATATTATCCTTTGGAAATAAATACTTGATTTGATTCACAAAGTTTTGAATGTGTAATCTGAAGTCCATCAGTTAAAGTATTCAGTGTTTCAGCTTTGATGAGTTTGATGGTTAGCTGTCACCAATAAAATATAGACTAATGAGATATATCCATCATAGGATATGCTCTTAAAACTTCTAACACCAGTCTTCATAGTCAGAAGACACGTGGCTTACTCTCAGTTTGTGAAATAAAAATTTATTTGAACAAAATAAATGGTGGGAAAGAGTCTGACAAATGGAACATGCAGAAGCAACAACTTTTTTTTGCTTAGGTGTACATTTGCCATGAGGGTCCAAATTCTCGAGTTGGCTTGATCATCTTAAAAGATTCTTAAAAGATTCTTAAAAGACTTAAAAGTCCAGTTACTCAGCTGTACTGACGAGCTCGTACTGGCTTGCCAAAAAGTTGGAGGCTCCAGCTGACAGTTGTTTTCCTGTGCTTTCCTTTCATCCCAGCTTTTCTGTAAGGCTTGCTGAAAGCAGAGGACAGGTTAAGAGTTATTTGTGCTCCAGCATCCCACAGACCCCAGAAGCTCAGCAACACTTTTTGGCATGTCAAGGAGATGTGTCATAAGAATACAAGATACTAAGTGTCATAGATTTACTCTTGTCTTTTACTTGCCTCATCCATCCTGTATTTGGCTTGAAACAATCCCCTATCCATTTCTGCTTTGCATAAATGTTTTATGCTCCTTGACCAGAGATAGATAACTTACTCATAGCTGATACTAACTAAAGACAAAGAAAATATAGTATATAATATCTGGAAAACTATGGGGTATTTAATTACACCCCAGATGAGCTGCCTGTTAGCTGAGAACAGTAACACTGAAGAGTGTATTTAGAGCAAAAATATTGTATCCCTTGTTACAGGGTGTAATTTTCAGTTTCCCTGTTCCCATTTTACAAACTGCAGACCTTTCTCCTTCATTCTTCAGTTACTCAGGCATAAGAACTTACACAAAGTGGTCGGTTTGTCAGAGCTCTGCCACGAGGACTCGAGCAAATTCTGTTGGATTTTTCTCATACTTACCCATATCTGCCCCAGGTATGCCTGGGGGGAGTTATGAGTTTGCTGATGTTTTTTTTTTCTTATCAACCCAACATCACTCCATTGCTAGACTAGGTCAGTCATCTACTGGCATCTGTGTTCAGCAGCATCATGGCTGAGCATTTACTCTTTTATTCTTCCACAGGGACTGGATTTTATTCAGCTTTATTGGTCTTCTGCTTCTTCTTGGCATGTTAACAAGCTGGGTTTTCCAGCATATGGAAGGTGTTAAGGTCTCATTCCTACTTTCTGGGACAACCCTTTAAAAGTTACAGTGACTTTTGCTAATACTGAGACAATGTCCATTTTGAGCTGTACATGCTACAACACAAGGATGGCAAGAGCCAGTACAGTGAGCACCAAGTAGAGGAATATATTCTTGTGCCTAAACAACTAGTTCAGAATTGCTTTACATTTCTCACTAATGAAACTGCTTCACACTCACCCTATAAGCTTTTTTTCTTGATCTTTTTTGTGTGTTAATAACATTTTGGTTCTAATTCAATTTACCTTTAAAAATTGTGCTGTACTATCCTTCTTGTTATCTTTCCTGCATTATTCCTTCCTACACTGCTTGTGTCTGTTTCTTCTTCCAATACTGCTTGCTCCTTGTGCTAAGCCTGACTAAAGTTTTTAGTGGCTGCTAGTGAAGAGAGAAAACCTGCAACCCCTGAAGGGCAACAGGGGGAAAGTTGTTGCCAGAGACTTAGGTGACAGCTGCTCTTTGCCCAGTCCTGCTTTAGAAGACATTTTCAAGATGCCCCACCTTGCTGGGGCAGTACATAGGTGTCTTGTAACCCAGAGAAAGTTTCTTCTGACAAATTGCTTTCAATAAAAGGCATCTTTAATCAAAAGCCAGTGTGTTCTCCCAGCATACTTTTGTAGTTGTTTCTATGAAACTCACTTTTTTTTGCTAGTTTCCAGTTTGACTAATGAGGTTTTCTATTATTCTTTCCTTCATGCAGTTTTCACCATTTTCTCTCATCTGATTCAATCTAAATCTCCCCTATTCCCTCTCCATGTGCTTTTAATCTAGGATTTAGAAAAATAATATTCTTAGGGGCACAGTAGCCACCACGTTTACAACAGTGAGACATCAAAACTCTCATGCACACAAGTTGTGTCTTTAACTATGTTAGCTAGTGAAATGCATTATTGTGCTTCCCACTGATCCATTAACAATGTGAGAACACGACTTCCTCTGTCTATTTAGCCCTTGGATGGCAAGCCCGTAAGTGATGGCTTCCTGGTTTTATAAATACTAAAAGCTAAACAGCAAAGCATTTTCTGATTTCTTGGCCTCCACTTCCTTCAAAGATATCAAAAAGTGTTTTCCTGAATTCTTTGGCAAGGCGTATTCAATGTGAATCAGGAGCAAAGGAAAACAAAGGAAAGGACCTATCATAAGGATGGAATCCCAGGTTGAATTCAAGCTTTGACAGTCCTGTGACAGAAGAACCAAACTGTATCTCTGTGTTATGATCAATACAGTGCATTTTATTATCTGGCTCTACAGCACTGAATCAGCAATAGGATTTGCCTTGACCTGACTTAAGTCTAAAAGCAGTTTTACAACATGTTTGCATTGTCTGCAGATGTACTCTTGATTTCTCACTGTCTGTCTCCTCATCACTGCAGTGCTTTCTCTCAGCTCCACAGGTCCAGATTGAGAGGCAGCTTGTGAGACTGGTGTACTTGACTAAATGCATTCATTTGCCAATGTGCTAAAAATGAAGATATTTTTGTATCATTGTTTCATTGTCTGATTGGTTTAATCTTTCCACATTGTTCTTACTTTGGAAAGTCCCATTAATTCACATGACTGGAGTAATGCCTTTGTGAAAAACATCTTCAATTCAGTTTATCTTCTCAAGTTGTGGAGCCAAGTCTCCTTCTGTGCTGTAATTCCTCATTTAAGTCACTCATTCCTTCAGTGACTTAAGAAACATTTATGTGTATTCTGATCTACAATTATTAAAGCTCTGGTGGTGCAATATAAAAGTCGGTGCTTGAAGAAGGAACAGAGAGCCAGTTGATATCTCTGCCTTGTATATGGCCTCTGCCAAAAATACTGAGATGTTGATACAACAAGAATACTAGCAAGTTTTAGATGTATATATGTAGATGGCACAAAGTATGCTGAATGGCAGATGAGTACACTGAGGGTGCACAGGTCTGTTGAGAAATAAGAGGTATCTGAGCTGATAAAACTACCTCTGTGTGCCACTGTTCATTTAATGAAAGGCAGCATACAGTACTGCTTGAATCCAGTGACAAAAAGTTTATGTTTATTACCAAATAGTGCACTAGAAAAAAAAACCCACAATGGGCAGTACCTCATCTTCTGAGTTCCATGGACATCTGTGCTTCTATACTACAGCATTTTTTTTCTTTTCTTTTTTTTCCTTTTTTTTTTTCCTTTTTTTTTCTTTTTTTTCTTTTTTTTTTTTTTGTTAAAAGTTTGTTTGGGGTTGGGGTTTTTTTTTATTGGTTTTTATTTCCCATGTAGTGTTCAAAGGCAATCTTGGGATGCAGAAACCAAAATATTTACAGTGTGTTTTTGTTCCTGACTGAAGACAAAGTGAGGTTGCTATATATTGAATCTGAAGAGTATTTTGCAAATAAATCAACATATATTTTTGTATTTTTGGTTGCCCCATGTAACTCAGTGCTGTTAACAGGAGAAATTAGCAACTTCAATGTTTTAGGCTTATCTGAGCTCTGGGAAGTTTTGCACATATCTCTTAGAAGTAATTTAGCCTTACCACTAGGTAAGGTAGACACTTCAGGGGAGGATATTGACCACTTAATTTAGAAAGACAGGGACTACAGTTTCTAAGCACTACTTGATAATCCATATACTACAACCTACAAGAGACACCACGTTGCCATATCTTCCAAGAGATTAATTAAGAAATCATGAGTGGGATTTTGCTAGTGCAATCAGCAGCATCTTAACTCATTGCCTCTAGGCATCACTTGCCAATTATTTCAGAGGAATCTAACTTAAGTCAGTTTCCAAATGCTCTTGAAAATCCCTATTCAGCTTTATAAGACTACAATTTGAAATGAAATGCAGCTGTATTTTTATTTAATTTTTTCATAGACACAGACAGTTACGTGGATGTTTTCAATCAAGGAGAAGCAACTCAGTTGTATATCTGATTTTTTCTGGTATAAAGATGATTTTTTTTTTTTTTTTAAATCCAAACTGTTATTTAGCAGGAGATGTAGTAGATAGTAAGAATCCCAGTGGGATGTTTACTGTTAGCAGAGCATTTGGAGTGGTTCCCAACAGAAAGAGCTTTAGTCAGTGATGCATATTGGAACATAAAACAGGTTTTACCAACTCTGCAAAGCTACAAAGTTCAAAGTATTGAAATGCTGCTGAGCTGAGACAAGCTCCAAGCAAATGCAGCAGCCTTGTGTTGTGTGGCTTAACTGTTCTGAGCAAAGACATTTTACACCCTTATTTAGGGGCCCCAGCTCCCCGTGTCATTCACCAGAGCAGGTGGATTTTAAGCCACCTCCTGACTGAACAGCCACCTGAAGGTTGACACACTGACTCCAGCAGGAACAAGCTGGTGAGAGCTATTTACAAATTCTTTTTTTCCCTCTGAAATAGGAGTCTTTGTAAAGGACAAAGTGGTGTTCCCACCTACTTACAATCCAAAGTCTTAAATGTTAGTGCCTACAAATGCTTTCACAACAAAGAGGTATAGAGAATTCTTCCAAAGGTACAGAAGACACAGAGCCCTCTCTCAGTACAGTTTTGTGGAAAGGTAGGTGGTTACAGCACCTTCTTGGGATCAGAAAGACACAAGTGGGAGTCCAAACCTGTGGGCACAGTTAACAGTCTCCACTCTGATCTGTCAGAGTCATTCTGATGCAGGAAAAACTCACGTTTCGTGGGCCAGAAAGTGGGAACAAGAATGTTGGGAACAACATCACAGTGCTATTTTGGATATGTCTTCAGTCAAAGTCTATCCTTCATACAAAGGAGAAAACTAAATACATATTAATTCACTTATCAAAATGCAATTGTATATGAGGGGGACCACAAGGACTCTTTCTCTTCCCATATGTGTTCTATAAAGAAAAAAAGTTGCCATCACTGCACTTCAAGTAGAGATTGATTGACTCACCATATGTAGGTTTGCTTTTAGATTATCATGCAGTTGAAACCCAGCGGGGAAGTTGCTCTAACTTCTGGATCCTAGCCAGGAAAAAAGCCAGAACAAGGTGACAAGGTGATGGTGGTACAACCAAGGTGCTTCAGGGCATGGGGAACAGCAGAACTTCAGGCTTGTGTGGAATTTTGGGGTCAAAATCTGAGTTCTTAGTTTTTTTTCTGGGAAATTATATGCTGGCACTAGGATCTGCAGGAATGGTGTTCCAAGTTTAGACATCTGAATTTATTCCTTTTAGATCTTACCTTTAAGATTAGAATAGCAGAAACCCAAGACAAAACTAATAAGACAGAGGACAACTAAGACTGACTTCTTATCTCTCTAGCAATATAGATAAACATTTCTTGCATGCTCAGTTACTTAATGTTTTTGATCAAACATGTTTCTGTAACCACTGTATATTTTTACACTATAAAAATCAAGTAGAAAGACTCAATAGAGAGTTAAAGGGATCTAATAATCTCTAAGTCTCAGCAGGACATTAATTTTCTATAGTCTTCCTCAATGGAAACCAGCTAAACTGGTTTATAAACCTCTGAAGGTGCTTAACACAAAAGTAGCATAAAAAAAGTAGGAGAGAAGGATAGATAAGAAATATCCTTAACACCAGTATTGAATTCTCACTGGTTAAAGATGGACTTTCACATTCAGTCTTCTAGCCAGGCCTTTTTAACTGATGCCAAATATATACAATTTCCCACTTCCAAGTTCACCCCCTTCTGGGATGCTAACTCTTAAACCAATATTTCTCTATAATTCCTTGTCAGCTATTTTTGTGTTCATACCAAGAGGTAAATAATCTAGTGATTTGGTGTAGCTTGAGTTCATGCAGGAAGTGCCATGCACACCAAAAATTACACTAATGAAGGCATTTAGGTACACAGAAATGGGGGCTTCCAAGGCTTGCACTGAGTAGCTCTCCATGACTACTGGGGACAGAAGTACCCTTTTGCAGAGTAGCCCATGTCCTGCAGTAATCAAAGGATCTTGAGCTTCAGCTCCCACTGTTCTGTGCATTTCTTTGCAGCTTTCCCACCTGCGTCAGCTGCAGATCCTGTGTGGTGCTGAAGGCCCCAATGCCCTGGTTTATCACCCCAATGTCCTGGTTTATCACCCCAGGGCCCTGGTTTATCACCCCTGGTTTATCACCCCAGGGCCCTGGTTTATCACCCCAGGGCCCTGGTTTATCACCCCTGGTTTATCACCCCAGGGCCCTGGTTTATCACCCCTGGTTTATCACCCCAGGGCCCTGGTTTATCACCCGATCTCCTTACAGGAGCAGACCTTGCTGCTTTAACAGACAGACACTAAGATCAGAGTGGATCCTCTGTGGCATCTTCTGAGTGCACCAGAAGGCTGAACAGAAGAACCCAACTGAGACGCAAACAAGTCTTGTATGGTATAACAGAATTAGCAGGAAGACAATATTCACTGTGTAAGGAAGAAAAAACAAAACAAACAACACTATAAGCTTGAAAACATTCGCCTCACTCTTCTGTGGTTTGAGAAGTGAAGTCTAGCACGGCAAAACAAAAATCAGACCTGCTTTTAATCTGTGAACAGCTCTCTTGATGAAATCTGTCATGTTTCTGGCTTCATTTTTTTCCTTGAGAAAAGAGCAAAAATGTTATTTTTCTTAAAGAATTTCCAAATGTTTTATCTTTATTAATGTTTCTATATGATATAGTTCATCACTGCAGGCAAATCTGTCTCGTTCATTAATTCTTCAGTTGTCAAAACAGCATAACCAATAGTTTATAATATCATAAATCTTGGACATCCATCATAATATAGAGATTTTCCCGTTATGTATAGGATTGTCTCTTCTGATGTGTTTGAAAGGCTGGTCAGGACTGTTCTTACAAGCAGTATAATATTCTGTATTGAAGCACTAAGCCTATTAATGGCATTTGAATTTTTGTATTGCTTTTGTTGCTGATTGTGGTCTTCCAGATGGTAAGGAATTAATCACTTAGTTTAAATATTTTTTAATGCTCTTTCTGCAAGTCTTGTATTTGATGCAAGATTTGGCAAGTCCTCTGAAGTCTGGGTTCCTAAAGATACAGTATTCCGTCCAACAAGCTCAAGATCTCTATTCCATTCTACTAAATTGCAAATAAGAAACAGAAAATCACTTGAAGGGACATGAAAAAAAAAGGACATAACAGAAGTGATTCATAGTTTAATTTCATTTAAAAATGCTAAGCAAAATGTAGCCTCACTATCTCAGTCTTCAAAAGATCCAGTTCAGTAAATATGATCACTTCAGGTCTCTAGAGAGATGTATTCATCAGCTGTCATTCTTCCCTTAAGCAGGACACACAGAAAAAGATTGAGTGCTGCCACACCTGTAACACACATTTAAATTAAACTGCCTTTTCTTTAACTTGAAGAAAGAGCAGAAAACCAAAACAAGTGCCAGAGTGCTTCAAGTGCCTTTTTAGTTTCTTGATTTTTGTGCTATTAATGCTGTCATTTTTTAACTTGACTGGAGAAGGTGAAGAGGAAGCCATTTAAGTCATTGCTGCATCTGTGCATATTATGTGATCATTTAAAGGCTCTAAAAATGTGTGGATCCCATTTATTCCATTATGCAACTATAAGCAGGTCTGACACCACAAAAGTCAGTGCAGCTACAGAGCAGATCACAAGAATGGGAGAAATGTGAAAAGCCAAGTGCTCCAATGACAGGCTTTTATGCCTGCAAAGCAATGTCATCTGCAAGTATTTAAGTCAGAAGAAGAGAGCAGAGAAAAAGCAATGGGCTTCAAGTCTTAAAAACTGATGATCAAAGGGGAATTAGATCACAGGAAAGTATTGGATTGGAATTGTGCAGTCCTATGTAGCAGATGTTTGGGTTCTAGTGGGACAAAAACTTTCTTGGGCTCCTCAAAAGTGTGTTCTTCAGCTGCTTAGAGACACCCTTGCTTGGTCAAAGGTCACCTCTAGTCTGACCCCTGTACTTCTAAAGTTCTGAAGATAACTGATTTAATAAAAGCCAGAACAGCACAGCCAGTTCAGTAAGAACATTATACCAGATTAATTAGCAATTAACAGCAATTAGCTATTTTAGACAGATGAATTTGCAAGCTTCCTTCAGCAACCCCCACCCCCAGCTAACATGCTGCCTAAAAGCCAAAGCTCACAGAAGCCACAGCCATCCTGCTCACTTTGAAAGTATTGTGAGAGTTCTAGATTATGTTCACAGGTGGGCTCTCATCGCTCTAGAGCTTGTTTTGTTTCCCCACTTCCCTGCCCTGAGTAAAGATGCTTTTCCAAAGCACCAAAGACCTTCTCCAGGCAGGAGACAGCTTCTCATGCATACCACTAGGCAATGTGAAGTTAACCCAGAGCACTCAGCAGGCTGTTCCAGCCGTGCCAGAGGAATAGAGCACTCACAAACCTCAGCCCTTGAGACAGCCTTCATTTTCTTCTCAGCTTTCTCTCCTTTACCTGGCATTTTCTTATCGATGCCTTCTTACCAGCCAAAAACATGAGGTGCAGTTTCTGTCAGAATTATCACTGCAGGCACTCCCTAGATAATCACCAACCTTGCTGAACTGAAGAAAACAGGCAACAAGGGAGAACAAGGGTATCATTGATTATTTTTGTTTCTCGTTGACAAAAATTGTGACAACTGATATCTCTTGCATTCCTGTAGCTGATTTTGATCACGATATCATGCTGAATGGCATATTATTGGCTAAACTTAGAAGCAGTAACTGGGTTCTTTGTTTTGAGTTTTGTTTTGAATTTAAGTAAATACTGCATTCTTTTCTTTCTCCAGTTCTCATTTCTTGCCAGGCTATTTCTTCATTTGATATGATTTGCAGTTTGGAAAGAACATACCTCTGTGGAGATCTGAATACACACAGTTATGTTTCCTTGCTACTATACCCTGCACCTAAGGAAGGTCCTTGTATCATTGGTGTTGCTATCCCTGATGTTGTACACACATGCAAGATATCTCCAGTTACCAGTACAGCATTTGTGAAGAAAAAGAAAGCTTTAGTCAACCTAAAAAAAATGTAAGGAAAAAAGCAAAAACTAATGTTCGCCACATGTACTGCCTTGAGAATTCAGATGAACTTTCTGTGCTTCTTGTGCTTTGGAAAAATGTGTAAACTATGATTTTAAATAATTTACAAACTCCCCCGCTTTAATTTATTAACATAGGCTGACTGCACACGTGTGCTATTTTAACCTTAAACTGGAATACTGATAAAATCCCTACACAAAACCAGATATGCTTAATTTCAGCTTTTATTGCACTCTTATCCCAGTAGATCCCACGAACATCTGATTGAAGTTACCTTAAAATTTCTGCACTTAGATATGGAACCAAGTAAACTCCACTGATCACAACAGCCTTGAACTTGTGGGAATTCAGATCTAGATCCAGGCTTTGCAGCTGGATTCCATCCCAAGTTTGGAATGCTTACTTACTGCTACTTAGAATCAAAGTGTGTTGTGGCTACACACACAGCTTACAGGAAATGTTCAATTCAACATTTTTGATAGGTGTTTCATCCTTTAATTACTCCCAAATTTCTGACCAACACTTCATACCAGTACCTGAATTCAGACTCTTGCTTTCTGTCTGAGCTCACTAAAGCCTTAGCAGACAGGTCACTTTGCTACAGAATAAACATTGTGGCACTGATTTGAATGCTGAATTCTCTCACAACTGTTTCACATCTAAGTAATTACACCAGCAGTAGTGGGGTCGCCTCCTTGTTTATTCGGGGGGGTGAGGGGGTGCTGTTGGAATCACAGCCCATGACTTTATCATACAACATGAAAAGCCTCTGGGCTATCTTCTCAGCTGGGATAAATAAGCAAAGCTCTATTGGTTTCTGGGTGAATGAGATTATAATTCAAATCAGAAGCGTAGTGTTTGTTTATACCATAACAAAGTATCACAGAAGTGTGTATCATAAGCCTTAAAACACTGCACTCAAGGACAGTAAAACCCATGAGTCTGAGCTTAGGTTTCAGTGACTCCAGTGAAGTTATGCCTATTTATTTCAGGATAGCAGTGCTGATGTGCACCAGCTGAGAATCTGGTTCTTTAACTCCTAAATGACAGCAGAAACCATTTTCAGGGGAAGAGAGAAGGGGCTGGGGTGGAAATCAACTTGAATACAGAGCTGTATGGCTGATAAATGGGTATCAGCCGTCTCTTAAAACAGGCAGGCCTGTTTCTTCCTAAAACAAAACTAGAGAATTAATAAACACACTCAAAATAATACAAAAGGTATGGTTTCTCAAGGAATTTTCAACATGTACACTATGCTTCACATTCCAATACAAAGCATTTTGACAGGAACATTTAACCAATTTCTCATTTTACGTGCTTGCACACACAAGCCTTGTGATTTAAAACAAGCTGGCCTATAAAATGCCTTTCAAAACAACTTATCCACTCATTTAAGCTGGCAGCCTATGCTCACCTTAAAACAAAACTACCCTTTCCTCCACATAGCCCAAAAGCATCCCAAATTAGCCCACAGTAATAAATTGAAAGGACAGTTTTTCCTGGGACCACATCCACACAGCTCATCCCAGTGGGAGACGATGCACTATGTAACATTGCTATGTTTCACAGTAATTATGTAAGAGAAGTCACATGTGGCACAAATGGAATGTATACCAAAGAGCAGAAGCATATGTTCAAATAAACCACTGGTTATGTCAAAACTAATAACTTGTTTGCTGTAGTGGACTCAACATTAACAGGCCCAATGAGTCTAATGACTTTGCTACCACTCCTTTTGCTCCTCACTGAGCAGGCTGGAGCTGATTTTTTTATTTTTTTTTTTCAGGGATTATGTTTATGCAATACGAACATATTGTTATTTGCTACTTTCTGCATGATCATTTTGGCATTCTTATGAGAAGATGATGATGGTTCTGTCTAAATGTTTGGGAGGATTATCACTGACATGGGAAGTTATTAGGTTTGATGCAATATAGAGAACATTCACAGTCAGAAAACAGCATCTTTCATTTTTAGGAATGGAGGTAATTGTGCTTTGTGACAGTGCACATCCTTAAGATGTTATGTATCATTGCGTACTTAAAAAAGCAGTACTCTTTTTATTGATCTTTCAATTTCATTTTGATTTAAAATGCAGATCTTTCCCCCCATTGAAATCTTAGCATTTTTATTTAAAAATGTATCAGAAAAAATCCATTTCAGACATATGCAGCACCATAAATTACTTTTTGTGGTTGAAACAGTATTCGCTTATGTCACGGGCTGAACATCCCCCTTTATTAGAATGCTATTTATTGCCACCAGCTGCAGTGCTTAGCTAGGAAAGTTCTTGACACCAGCGATTGCTTTTCAGCACCAATGCTTCCGGCTGCTAACGGGGGCTCCTATTGCCAAACTCCTCTTAAACTGTTCCTTCTGGTACACAGACAGCTCCTGTCACTGCTACCCAGAGCAGAAGCTGGGAGAGAGGGATCGGATCTGAACCCACTGCTAAGGAATCTCTTAAGCTATAAATCTCCTATAACTTTAAAAGGCCTTGCCAAATACCACTAGGTTGAAAGCTGTCAAACGTGCTCAGGAAATTTTCCCATCAGTAATGGATTTTTTTCAAAATTTAGATGCGAGTTCAGCTTGAAAGCAAAGGGTGTCTTACATAACAAGTCACAGACACTGTAAAAGCAAGAGGATTTCTGTTTCTATCAGCTATCTAGCCAATGGTCTCTGTTTCATTAGATTTTCAAGCAGGGAGAAACCAGACAAAGGTAATTACTCTTCTTCTGTTAAGAGATGTTATTACTCCTGCATGAACAGCTAGCACTGCCTTTTTCTTTTGCCTCTGCCTATGGCAGCCAGGGGAGCTAAACAGGAGCAATATAAAAGTGGCAGTGTCAACAGCTGTCCTACCAAACATTACGTGTACCTCATACAGTAAATCTTCAAAGCAGTAGCATGTGTTCTGCTCCTGTGTATGCAAATCCTGTTATTTTATTGATATCATTTGCACACATGCCTTCCTCACAGCTGAACCCTTGAAAAGCCATTGCATATAATTGGGCTCAACTAAGCAACACAGGCAATCAGTGACAGGAGGAGACTGAACTCCTTTAACATGGAAAGAATTCCTTTCCTCCCTCAGAAAAGAAACACCCAGTAGGTCAAAGAGGAAGGTTTTTCTGTAGTATAGTACAGACAAGCCTGTTATACAGATGCCTGAACCATTGGAATCTACAATTAAAAAAAAAAAAAAAAGTCAAGCCCAGAGCTTTTGTGAACACAGTTTTTCCCTTTGTTTAAATAAAGGAATGAGCAAATGTACATATTTTTGTCTATATGTATGTTTAAATACCCTAAAACATTCAAACTAAAATCTTTGCAGGGTTAGGTTCTGCCATACAAGATAAATTAGCTGGCAAACATTCTGAAAATTTTTTTGCTCACTGTGAAAACTGATAAAAGTAGGTGTCCTGTTCATCTTACAGACAGACTACAAAAAAAAATAATCACTCTTCTGGCTATAAGGAAATTCCTTTACAGATTCAGAGAGTACAAGAGACATCTGAAAGTTGGAGTTATTTATGGGTCAAAATACAACTGCTCTTTATTTCTTATCTTTGTCCCTGCAAATAACCCAAAACTGTTGTTAGCAAATTACTTTCTCTTTCATATCTTTAAACTGGAGATAAGTATATGTTTCCACTAAATGACTCATAAAAATAAACCAGCATGGCAGTTTGACTATAAGTGTTACGTGTGACTGAGCAGCCTTCATAAAAATTACTATTTCCTTTCCATCTGTATTCTCCTTGGGCCAGAGTTTGGGCCATACTCTGCCCTACAAACTCTATCCTCATGTAAGGCTGCTTCCCCACCACTGGAAGAGATCTGCTGCATTACCAAACCCACTCCAGCCTTTTCTTTGGGAAGTGCAAGACAAGATATGATAATGTAACATCATGAAGAATGGGTGTCTTAAACAACTCTCCTCTATTCCAGCTGGACTCCAGCCAATTCAAATGGATGAGCGAGGGCCAACAGACATATTAGTGCAACCCTGTATTTAAAGCTAAGTTACCCCCTAAATGACCCTAAGAGTCAATTTATAGATGCAGAGACTAATGTACAATAGAGTTCAGAAATACGCTAAAGCCTAGCTTTGAAAATGCCTTGGCACATGCCACTGGGAGTACCCTGTGAGGGTGCAAAAAGGGGCAGAACATATAGATGCTTACTTTCTGTGTTTGTCCAGTCTCCTTTTTGGTGACTGATTTTTGTTTTCTGAATTTCTTTTTGTCATTTCGTAATTAAAACACATGCACACACACACATATATAAACAATGAAAATGAAGCCTACCAATATTAATTCTTACTACAGTTTAAAACCATAATTAATCCCTGCAGACAAGTCCTCCCCTGAGGAGTTCAGCAGTTCAGCAGTATAACTCTTCCTCATCCCTGCAGATGTAAGAAATACCCGGTTGCAGGGTGCACAAGCAGTGTCCCCGTTTGCAGTGGTGAACAGGAGGCCTCTTAGCTCCGCTCCTCCTGAAGCCCTTCCTGCAAAAACACACCACCACCTTCCCCTCTAAGGATTTTCCATGCTGTGGGGTAAGTAAGGCAAGCAAGCAGAAGGAAGATATGTATGAGTATTCATTCCCTCCTCCTTTTTTGTACCTGGGATAGTAAAAGAGCAGGCAGAAGAGGTGTCCAGAGTACAAATCACACAAATTGTGTCTGTTTACTTGACTGCCAGGTTACCTGGCAGTAAACTCTGTAGGATAGTGCTCTTGGTTTCCACAAAACTTGTGTTGCTGGAAGTTCTGAGCAGTTTTTCCTTCCTTGGTGTAGAGCAGCCCTCCCAAGTATTTGATTGGGATTGGGCTTTTCCTAGATTTCCCTATATAGGTTTCCATTCATATTGCTTTAATTTTAATCTCACTTTATAATTATCAGTTGACCTAGATTAAGCTTCCACAGAAACTAAACAAGCTTTAATCTGTTCTCTCAACTGCCCCCAAAATATAATTCCAGAAACAACTCGGATTTTCAGAGCAAGTTAATTATAAAAATAATCTCACAAAAAAAATTTGAGTAATAAAAAAGACATGCAGATGCAACCTCAACATCTTATGTAATATTTTTGCTTTCAGTCAGTTAGGACCACTGATGACATTTTTATGCCCAAGTTTCTTAAATGCATCTTGAAACAAAAGTTTCTGAAGACAAACATGTATATAATACATATGACAGATAGCAAGTGACTGTTGCAACTGAAAGGAGGGAGTTAAAAAAAAACAAACTGCCCAGCATTAAAGTGAGTTTAGTATGTTTTATGGCAATTTCAGTAAGTTTAACTACATTCCCATAAGTAAAAGTTACAGTTATGACAATCAGAGAGCTCTCTGTTGTCTGGTCATTAATTTTGCTTGCTTTCTTGTAGAAAAGTTCACAATTATCCACAACTTTCTTTTCCATGTAACACCATTTCCCATATAAACATACTGCTTTAGTGTTTCAGCACTTGAGACTGCCACTGTGCATTACCTTAGGAGTTACATAAACATCAACACAAGACCCTGGTGCAGTAACACAAGTGGCCAGCTATTGACTTCCATGCCACTGACTCAGGGAGAGTCAATAACAGTCTCCAGAGCGGTTGATTTACAAGCCAAAACCCTTCAATGATCTCTGAGTTCAATGCAAACAAGGAAGGGATGAAAGGCTCTTGTGGCTGCTCTGGTGTTGCAGTGTGGTGAGCATTTGCTGCCTTGCACACAATTATCCCCACAGGCAGCAACAGTCAAGGGTGACACCTGACCACTGGATAAGAAAACATCCATCCCATGCATACCATGACATCAGTTGCACCAGACATTAAAATGAACCAACCACCCCACCAGTGTGAAGATTGTGCAGTACAAAATTCTGAAGCCGTGACAGCTTCAGCTACCTTGTACAGGTCATTTTTATACTGGTATTTCCAAAGGTGGGGAAGTAGGACAAGTTTTTCAAGTGCCTGAAGCAATCCATCTATCCACCTGAGAAGCTTAACTGAGCAACCTAATTTTTAGATGCAAGCATTCCAACCTCCCATTAAGTCACTGTCAGAGAATTTCCAGAATCTTTTGCAATGGCCCATATTTAGCACATTTACAACTGTCCCTAAAATTTAAACACAGGAACAATTTAAAACCAATGGCTGGATTTCCAACAGTAAGACAGAGGGATGTGCTTCTGGCTTTGGTTGCCTGATTGGAGAGAGTTAGATGGTCATCTTCTCATAAGTGCTCAGCATGTACTTTGAAAAATATTATCTTTTGCTTTAAACTAAAAATAAGACACATTGAAGCAAAACAAGTTCCTGCCAACTGTAAATGACAAGTTTGTCCAGTTGCTTTGTGACAAGCACATGAATGGGGCAGACAGACCACAGTCCCATGCTGTTGAAACCTCATGGCTACAGACATGCCAACAAAGGCAAGAGCAGTCCAAGACATCTGTTATTCAAACCAAATAAAATCATACAATATCCAGGTATTCCTTAAAATTCTAGAATCCAGAACAAATTTTCCACTCATGGGAATGGATAACCTTCCATACTCAACAGTCTAAACAACTGCCTGAGTGCGTGGGTGATCAGTTATCTTTAGAAGAAAATCATCCTGCAGAAAGTGAAGAAATAATTTAAAAGACAAAACCAAAAAGAGAAGAAAAAATAAAGGAAGAAAAGAAAAGAAAAGAAAAAAGACAAATGATGGGACTTCAGAAGAAAGCACAGTTTTGCTATCTTTGTGGAAGACCAAATAAACTGGGACAACAAACACACACATCCAGACACTACTCAGGAAATGTGAGTTCATTTTGCCAGAGAAACTTAGAGATTTTTTACTTGGAACCAACCAGAAACTAAAAATTAAATGCATGCAATAATACAGCACAGCATCTGAATACTCTTTGGGACTGCAAACTTACATATTGAAAAACTTTTGTTCAAAAGGCATTCCACAAAACTGAGCTGCAGCATCAGAGTAAGAGCAGTGCATAGGATTCATAGTGAAGAAGGACAAGTCAGTATTAATGGGAAAGAGGGATTGCACTATGGGAACTGGCAGCCAAAACCAACAACCTTGCTTTCACTAGATCTCAAAGAATAATATTTAATTTAAGTACTGGCATTATAGAAAGCCACAAAAAATGAGACTCCCGGCGCTGGAAGTGAGAACATATTTCATCTCCAGCCAGAATACTAGATCTGTTCCAAAGCTGAGTTACTGGAAGTCTTCCATTGTCTCCAATCTTTTTTCTTTTTTTTTTTTTTTTTCATTTTATGTCACTCTTATTTTTAAAATGAGTGAGCAGGTGTTTCCCATGTAAACCCAAGAATTAGAAATACACCATATATACATTTATTAATTTCAAAAAATATAAAATTCAACTCTCTCTGAAAAATTCTATTTAGTATATACCACACTGCTGAAATAAATTAAGCATAGTTTCAATTAACATGTTTTAATTCAATTTCTCAGTATTCCAATACTCTTCTGGGAAAGGAAACAAAAGGAAAGATGTTTTTACAAAACCTCCAAATGCAATATCCATACTCTAGTAAACAAATGACACTATAATTATTATTTTGAAAATATTACTATGCTGCAAGATAGATTAGGTAATTCTTAATATTAGCTAAACCAGAAACACTTCTAGATGCAGTACTTTATTAGTACAAATATACATTTTTATGTCTTCTGACAAACTTGTACTAGATTTTTATTTAAAGGAAAGAATTTGTTGATCATTCTAGGAATACAAATTACTCTTTAGAAAGCAAAGTGTCATTGGTGTGCTTTAAAATGTTCATTAACGATCATAAGCCAGAAGCAGTCACCAAATAATCATGGCCACAGAAGAAAGCCATGTACCCACCAGGCATTATTAGAGTTGCAAACCACAAGCAATGGACTGATTCCCAATTTATTGTCTCCACAAACTTTAGGAAAAACAAAGAGCTGAAGGCATCAGTGAAACACAGTAACATGCTTCAAGTTAAGTCTTTTCAAAAAGTATAAGATTCAAAGGTTCAAGATGTAAGGAGCTATTCAGCAACAGCAAAAGAAGTTCATTTTCAGCACATAAATTGAGCACTCTAAGCCAAGTAAAAAATGGAAAAACCCTTTTAATTTGTCCTACAAAGATATCCTTTTTTTTTTTTTCTGGTTTGGTGACTAATACTCAGAGTGTGGTATCATGAGTTTCTGTTTCTGTGAGTGCTGCAATAAAGAGGCTTCCTTTAGACGAGCCCAGATCAACTCTCTAGCTGGCTGCTGCAATAGGTTCCCCAGACATTCACCCAAACCCCAGCCAGGGACACCATTTGGAGTGTCTCTGTACAAGTAAGAGCAGACGAGGTTCTCACACTAGAGCACATGCATTTCCCCTGCCAAATCCCAGGGCACAAGTGACGGGTGTTGGCCACCCCGCTCCGGCAGGCTGTGCTCACCTTAGAGCTGAGGTTGGCTGAAAGCTGCCTGGCAGCTGGAAGCCTGGGTGGGATTTTCTCTTGACCTTTAGAGCCAATTGCCTGCTGCACTTCCAGCTATTTACTGCTGCTGCAGGGAGGAATGATATTTCCTTGTAAAAGTCCTTCTCCATAAGAACCGAGGTCTGCATGGTATCAACCCTCTGCTGAGAGCTGCAAGCACTCATGTGTTAATTGCTTAATTGCTGCCTTGATATTACTGTGGGGAGGTTGCCCTGAGCTAGTGTTTTATAGAATCAAGCCCAAGGGTTGCTGCAATAACTAAGAATAAAGGGAGTCCATAAATAAAGCTCTCTTCAGACTGAGCAAAGAGCTATTTAGTTCAGCCTCTCTCTGAGTGGCTGATGGAGTATATTGGAGGGACAAGGCACAGGAACAGAAGCTCACTGTACAACACACGTATATAAAACTTCCTTCCCTACAACCCCTAGTGCTTTCTGCAGCTTAGGAACCTCTTGAGCTAAAAGGAACAGGTTCTTCTCTTTTCTTAAATCTTCCAGGTTAAAAAGCAGCCTGTAGTAGACCTGCTTTCAATAAAACCAACACACAAAGGCCCTGGGTGCTGTGAACCTGACAGCAATTTACAGCCATTTAGAACAATGAGTGAGCCTATTGCCAATACACACTAGAAGAGCATGATAAATGCAGAGCAAAATTTAACATTTCAATCTAGATTATTAAAGAAAGCAGTACTTCATCCATCAAGTTTATATCTGTCCTACCTGGGTATTTATCAGCATAGTTCTGTGCTACATAAGCAGAACAACAAAGGCAGTGGCAGCAGCCCCATAAGCTTTGCAATAAGCTTGCACTGTGTCTATCTGTGCAGAGGTGTGCTTAGCACAGAGGAGCTTTTACTGCCATGTAGCTCCAGCTAGTCCTCAGCATCCATCAGGCATGACAAGTTACTCTGTAAGACCAGGTTGCTCTTGCTAGTGCATGTTTCCATGAGCATAAAAATTAAACCATTTCTGAAAGAACAAATGGCTGGGGTTGGGCTTCGGGTGGGTGGCAGTGCAGGCTGCTGTCCTCTCTGGTATATGGTACACTCTGTGTGCTTGGCTCCCTGCAATACACTGATATGCATATTAAATTCACAATTTTTTTATTAAGAATCATTTACAAGCACTGTATTATGCCCTATTAGACTGAAAAGCCATTGTATTTAACCATGAGTATGCTAGGGAGTTAATTTTAAATTCCCTTACTGTACACATCACATGATATTTTTTCAATTAAACTGATTCAGTATTGGAATAGAGCATAACTATGTTTTCTTGAGTACTCTCACAGGCAGTTGAACATCTGGAGGTAAAAAAAGCAACAATAGAAAAGAAGAGTTGCCATACAGGTTCTTCATATCAAGCTGAACAAAATTCCATAGTCCTTACATGCTGCTTGAAAGTATATATCAAATATCTCTGAGGAAAGGAGCCATAGGATTTGAGACTATGAAGATAGAATTTCCTTCTGAACATATTTGCACATTTTCATAACCCTTTGTTCTAAGGCACCACTCCTGTCATCTGCAAGATGTGTTTCTCTTCTGGGTGCCAGCCTCTGATGCTTTTGGTGTAAAGTGTGTGTTACATTTTTGCTACTGCTTACACTGTATGCTTCTCAAGGGTTTGCTTATTCTTAATTAAAATTAGATTGATGAAATTTACCTCAGAACTTTGAGTGTCTTCTGAAAGCTGCTGTTTCCAGGAAGAGGCCTTCACCAAGAGGACACTATGCCTTTGTATCATTAACAGTAAGGAGCTTCCAACACCCTATTCCTGGATATATGATATTGTATTACAGAAGAGGCTAAACCCCCTCATTTACTAGGGTAGGCAGCATAAAATAAGTTCAAATTACACCCCCTTGCCACTACAGCAGCCTTCTGGAATGCAGAGACACCACAATGGAGAAAGAAAATAAATATTAAAGCAGGGAGCAGGGTTGTGATCAGCTCCTCCGGTGGTCATTGTCCAGTGGAAGGATTGTTGGTGCTGTAGCATCATGAAAGAAAGGTATTGGTCTGTCCAGCTGTGTAACTCCACTTGCACTTCAGATTCTGCAGCCTTGAAACACACCTAGCCCACTGGGTATAAAAAGACAGTGCTTGGTTCAGTCTATTATTTTAGTTTAAATGGACTCAGGAGGTGTATGATCACTCTGGATAGAGACACAGGGGCCAATAAGAGCAAGTGGCTTGGTCTTCCTGAAGTCCTTCTGCAGGTGGGGTACAGTCTCCATCCTTTGATTGCCAGGATAGGACTGAGGGCTCTGGTCCAGAGACTCAGGGCAATGCCCACAGTACATATGGATGACAGGAGGATTTGGCTCAGTCCTATTTCATAACAACTCTTCAGAAACTTTTTCTTGGTTCACATGGACTTTTCAGCAGTGTTATCCTTAGTCCCCAAGAATAAGAAGTCAGTGGGAGTGCGGAGGAAATATATATGTTCTTCCCAGACCTCTCTTGGACAGAGCCCAGATTCCTCGGTGTAGGAGGGCTATGAGGTTGAGATTTGGGAAAAAGGTTCTGACAGACACAGCCAGCTGGAAAGAGAGTGATCCACATGCACAGTTCCTTCCAAAGATGAATCAGGATGAAATGATTTTACATGTTTTTTCATTGTCCTTCCCACCTTGTAAACATTCCTAAAGCCTGTCTGTAAGCCCTGCATAAAGAAGTGCTAATATCCATATGTCAGTACTGGAAATGGTTTTTCCCACACCTAAAGAGCCAAGTTCATCCCATATGTAATTCCCCTCACTTTAATAGTTTTGCAGGAGGAAGGATACTGGCCCAGTGAGTGTGCCCAAAAGCTGCAGATGCTGCTGAAAACAGCTGTCTCCCTTGTGAGGAGCATGAATCACCACAGACCTCAGTTGCTCGGGCCTTTCCAGTAGATTCCTCCTCACTTCTGTGTGCAATTCTGCCTGCAAACCTCTAAATTATCTGGACACCAGCTGCTTCAAAATCCTGAAAGCCTTATTATAAGAGATAAGGACAGAAGAGCAGCCCTTCCTCTCAGTTCCTAAACTATGTCCATTGAATGTGTATCTGTGCTGTAGTTATACTTTATTTATCCTACTGCAAGCCATTTCTTGATTAGCTACAATATCCAGGAAGAATTTTTATTCTTTCTGCTATGTTTCTTGATTTTCAGAAAGCAGCAATGAGTATTCACTCTTCTTTGCTCTGACAGTTACACACTAGAACCAGGATGCAGGTCAGGGTGAGCCAATGCACCTAGAGGTATTAAATTGCTTCAGTGTCTGGCCAGTAAATCTTGATCCTGTGGTCAGGAAAAGCTGAATGCCAGCTTTGCAGTGAAAATGGACCAGCAGGGAGTTTCAGAGAAGCTAAGGGGAAAATTTTCATAGGATCATGAGGGAATGTTATTTAACAAATTCTCTTCTATTACAATGATTCTGTGACCCTGGTGATGCCTTCCAGTCTTATGTTGCTATAAATACCTTGCCTGGGAACTAATTCCTCTTGACAAGCTGACAGAGCTCCAGCGCACAATAGAGCGTGTCACCGGTTAGTTTATCTTATGGCTAACATTAGCATTTGATTTTTGTTTTCTGTTGCTGTTATTCTGGACAGCAAGCTGCTGTTTTTAATATTACCTGTTGAGAATTTTACTTAATGAGTAAATAAATTTGCAGCTCTTTCAACAACAGACGCTCTAAATTAAAATACCTGAAAGTAACATTCCTATTCTTTAAGCAAATAGTGCATTCTAGGATCCTAAGTTATAAATGTAATTATAAATGTGTACAGTTTGTACAGTATGTACAGTTAAAATAATCTGCTTGGGACATAAGTTCACCCTTACAAGAATCATAACATCAGACATCACAATTAATCCTAGCTGAAAAAACATTAGAGGAGGGGTCTTCAGAATTAATGTAGATTAGTCATTTTAATCACACTAGAGCTTTTTTTAAAAAAAATTTGCTTTTGTGATGGAATAAAACATGAGACAACATAGTTGTATGAAAATTATTTTCCACTAGCTGTGCTGAGAAAGAGATAAACAAGATAAATCTGACACTCTCTTGGATATTGAAATATATATATATATATACACAAACCTCTTGCTATTTCCTGGCAGGGAACACAAGGAGGGAGAAACAGAGAAGTTAAGGTGAAACTATCTATAACTAATTTTCCTGTGCCCTGATAGGGTCATAAGGAAAAAGTCATTTTTGCAGCCAGCCTCTCTCATACTGCTCAGCACCTTTCCCTCTGCCAGTCTGTTGCACAGAACTCTGTGTGGTGTGAGATTAGGGCTTCTCCAAGATGTTCTTTGTTCTTCCCATTTTTCCTAATGCCACAAGGCAGGGGGTTGTCAGGATTTTACCAGGCAATAATACAACTTATTTTTTTTACTCTAGATAGGCAAATACATCCTTCTCTGCATGTTGTGACACAAATCCCTTAGCAAAAATTTCATTTCATTTTTCTTCACTTTAGCTTTCTATAAGGTATCCCTAAGAATCTAAAATCCTAATCCAAAGGTCACCTCTTCTAATTTAGGCATCTAAATTTCTTCTGTAATTAATGCACCCTTAGCATCATATCTCACCTACCATACATTTGTCTCAGGATCCTACTCCTCAGCATATTTCATCTAATTCTAAGACAAATGATTCAAATAAGTGGGCTGCAGAGTAAAAGGTGACCAGTAGAGATTAGAGTTTGACTTGAATATTAAAAATTATCAACAAAGGAACTTTGTTCAGTGTCCTTCCACATAATCGTTTCACACAATTATCTGTACGAGGTATTTTAGACTCTAAATTGAAAGATCTTTTTTGGCCCAGAATATACAGATGACAGAGAAGACACATCCCTTTGCATGTGTCAGCAATCAATTTCAGTCATCTGTTCAAAGTTAGGAGTAGTTTTGCTCCAGACTTGCTTAACAGCCAATGAAGAAAGGCAAGTCCCTTAAGAGCAGTGTCTCTGGGTGTGCCTGCCTTTCTCCAGGGACAACAGAGGGAGACTGGAGCTTCTGCAGTCCCACCTTCAGTACTTCAGAGATGGGATGAATCCGTGTAAATCAGCTGCAATATCTGGGCTCGTAGCAAATTTGAACTCCACGTTAAAATCTTGCAAGTACAATATAAATCATGTGTGTCAGTTGTGTTGTGTGGGTGTACATGTACCTCATGTATGCATGCACAGTTTTTGTATGCTTCTACAACAGCAAAGTAAAACAACGGTAACATTGTGAAATAGTGAAGCCAGCTTTCAGAAAGATGTGGAAAACCTTTGCATGCAGACCTCAGTTTAAATTATTTCTTAGAAGTGAGCTTTATCCAATTATACAAAGTGGAATAGTACTTTGAGAGCCAATCAAATGCATATTGCATTTTCTTGTTAAGTGTAATTATATGGTGAGACCATTTTACTCAATAATAACAATAACGACAGTAACAGTAACAATAGAAACAACAACAACAACAACAACAACAACAACAACAACAATAATAATAATAATAATAATAATAATAATAAATAAAGCAACCTCTGTAAAGACTTATTGCCAAGACTAGTATTGTCAGTGACATCCAGGATCAGCAGTGGTTACAAGCAATGGACACAAAATGAAGTTGTCTGGTTTTGACAACAAAATATTCTGCATTTAACAAAGGCATATGTTTCAAACTCAAATGACTTCACTTCAAATTAAAGCAAAAAATGTTTTGAAGTGTCATCATTTGATAATCATTTGCTTTAAAATAAGCAACAGATTTCTATCTAATGGGATCCACATCTTTAACAAGTGAACCAACATTGTGACAAACAAAAAACAACCTGCTCTAAAATATAATTCCAAAATAAATTACATCTAGCTGTTTTGTTGTTGTTGTGCTCTGTTTTCCTTTTTTGGCCGCCTGTAGAGCTCCCACAATTTTTTCATTGCTACAATGACAAATGCTATGAGAAAAGACCTGGGCCACTGCCAGAAATCTACTCTAGACTTCAGTATATGTTTCTGCTTTCAAGAGTCAATTGTTTTCCTTCTCTCCCAGGGGTCACTTGCTACCTTATTACCAGAAAGAATGACCCCTTGACAGCGTAATTGAGATCCAGAAACTCAACAAAACTGTAGCCCCTCCAGTGGCATCAGAATTGTAATCAACAGCACTGGGTCTGGAAGACAAATGTACTTGTATATAAGGCCACCATCTTAGAAAGTGGCTTCTCTGCTTGCAAAGAAACCTATCTCTGTTTGGTTTCTTTTGATATTTTTATTACCCCTTTCTTGTAACCTTTTCATTCCTAGTGCTCTCAAGGCAGGAGTGTTTTCACAGCGTTGGAATTACCTGTGCTCATTTTACACAGTTTGCTGCCTATTCCTTCTCTTGCAATCTGTGCTGTGAAGCACATGACTAGAGATGGGAGCCCCCAGTCATTTTGGATTTCTTCTCTTATTCAGCTTAATTCACTAGCAGAATAGTTGTTCCTTCAATATCCTTTTTGCCAAGTAAGAAACAGAAGTACAAAATCTCCAGCCTTGAAACGACAGAGAAGAATGGGCTTGAAATATTACGGAGTGCTTTGCAGAGAATACACCTTGCCCTTGCAAAAGCTTACACTGAAATAGTGTTATACAACAATATTTCTCAAATATAGTTATTCATAAAAGTATTAAACTTATTTTCTGGATCCTTTTGCATACCCAAGATCTTCAAAACCAAGGTTGTTTCAGATAAATACATACAAAGGTATTCTGCAGCACAAGACCCTAGTCTAGTTCTTATATTGTACATGTGGAACCCTGACCCAGAGGTTACCAAAAACTGTGCCTCTAAATTGCCTAATTTTTTTTTATTTTTTTTTTTAATGTTAGCAAACTCTCAGAAAATCTTGGTGTGAGTTAAAGCTTGAAAAATTTCTTATTCTGGTGATTTTATTACCAGAATTACTTGACATGTGCGCTAGAAAGAATTTTTTTTAAGACCGTCCAACCACATGGTAGAAAACAAGGTACCCATGAACCAAAGCACTGCTCCCAGATGCTCTGCCATCTGACTGTCATTACACAGATATTGGGAAATACTTCAGATAATTGTAGGAGAAAGTTCCTCAAGATATACAAGGATAAAAAGACCTAAAAACCAGACAAAAGCAGACAGCGTGGCAAAACACAAGTGCACAAAATCCCACTGCCTTTGACAGAGATTTGGTGAGCACAGGAATTTGCAGAGACAGGAGGCTTCAAACAGCCTCATGGCTGAGGTGCAAGCAGCAGAGTTCTGCTGAGCACGCGCTGGGAAGAACAAGAAAGCATGAGGTCAAAAAAAGAAATGTTTCTGTTACCTTTCTCAGACATAAGTCGTCACATTTTACAAACAACAAAATAAAAGGTATTAGACCCCTAAGTGATCCCTGGAAGGAGCAGCAGATGGGCAGCCTCGCACCTTCAGAAGAGAAGTAGCACCAATAGCAAGAATGTGGTTTTTCCTACGCTGTCCTACCAACGAGATGTCACCATCATGCAGAGAAGGTGCCAAGTCCTTGCCCAGCTTTCCCTGCTGAGGCACAGCAGTTCTGCTACAGACAGACAAGAGGGAGGAGGCTGTGAAAATGGCTCTTCTGCCCCAGAAACCAGGCTGTGGTCTCTGGTAAGAGCAGCCGAAGTAATGTTCGGAATTTTATGTTGCTGCCTTACAGTGAGCTCTGTGTGACTGAGCTCTTCCCCTGTCAACAGTCACTCTGTTGACAAGGCAAAGTTGTCTTCTCTGGCAAAGGGACAGGCAGAGTTGCTTCTCACCTGTGTTTTACTTCTGCAAATCAAAGGGCAGGATTGAGGCCCTAATTAATAATCAAAAGGGGAAAATAATTGACAAGTGCTTCTTTTGGCACTAGTATCGAAAAACATATGGCCTCTTATTTTCTTACATATTAGGTCACATCAATTTAATTTCTATCCAAAAGCCCAGAAGCAAGTTACATGGATTCTCTGTACATGTTTAAGTGCCATACATTAAAAGTAATATGCTGAAATAGTGCTGTCAAAGTACAAGACCTACCTGACTGATGGAATATTCTTCTATAAAGAGCAGCTCCAAGCTTCCCTTAAACAGAATGAAGGAAAATCTAAAGATAATAATGAATAAGAAAGTAGCTTCTTCTGCCAGACCCATCAAGTTAAATGGCTCTTTGTATTGTTCAAAATGTGTACAATATTGTGTTCTGTGGCAGAGGGTAAAGAGGGGGAACTTCCAGTGACGTTTTGATGAAACAACAAATAAAAATAATATTTTGACAGAGAGAGCTCATCCTATTAAAAAAAAAAAAAAAAAACAACCACATTTCTCTCATTTCTCTGACTAAAACAGAAATCTCTTTATTGAGGTTGCACGTGGAGCCTTACAGTAATACTTAAAGGAAATGTGCCATTGGCAACAGAACATGCAGAGTGACTGAAGACCCTAAGTTCTTGGCATCATTTGAGCTTAGTTCTAAATACCTATGATAGAAGGTATTTATTTTTAGAATATGTTTCCTGAAAGCAACATCAAGGATTTAATTCAGCAGTAGCTAGTGTATGCTGATAAGTTGAATTTGTGCTCATATACCAATACAAAAAAAGGATTAGTTTTTGTTAATGTGCAAGGTTGGGGGGGTTATTTTTTATGCCATAAAACTCCATAAATTGGAATTTATTTGCCCTCCTGATGAAATGTTTACCTCACTCTGCCTCATCAATATTAACCTCACAGATCAACAGATCTTCATATCGACAGAATAGAGAAGTCAATATCACCTTATTATTATTTAATAAGTATTTCATTGTCAGTAACTGAGTGAGAACAAACATCTGTGCAGTATAATGGCATGCACTTTAATTTTGCAAGGTTACTGTCTTGCATGTTTGACAGACGAAAGCCCACCCATAGTAAAAATACCTCAGTAATATCAGCCTATAAAATGACAACATGTTGAAGGACATTTAAATTGAACAAAACAGGGTTTTTTTTAGTCCCAGTTTTGATATACAAATGTTGGATGTGTTTTACTGTGGCTTCTGACTATGATTGATAGGAGATGCATCAATTTCAAGGTTTGTGAATTTAAGTAAATTGTTGTCAGTGGTATCACTTCTTCTTTTTTGTATTTTTTTTTTCAAATTATCTCCTTACAGAGAATAGAGTATTACAAACTGAGACAGGATATACATAAAGCATCAATTTAGCTTGAATATCCACTTACAATAGTAAAAAGAAAATAGTTGTGATAAGAATGTGAGCACATCAGAGTTGTTCAGAAAACTCCAGAGTATTTAAAAAAAACATTGCTTATGTTTTTTCTTCTAAATAGTTTTTGCTGCTTCTGTTTGGAAAATACTTTGCTTGCCTTTCCTTTCAAAGCAAAAATACCATATTTATTTTAAAAAAATAAAAATAGTAGTAGTGGTAGATCTTAGATACTTCTTTTATCTTTGTCTTGAGAATGTAATTCATTAATTATACATTAGGAAAAAAAAATACTCCTATACATTAGGACAAAAAAATAACCAAACCTGTATAATCTCTTTGCAACTTGAGGGAAGTTTATTTGCCTTTCTTTCCTTCAGAGTTGACTTAACTAAAAAGCCTGAAAAGCTTTCTTCAAAATTGTGCTTAAGCACCATACAACAAAGCCTGATACGGATCCAGTGCCTTCAGAAATTAGCTGTGTCTGATTATAAACTAGTTTTCCCTAAGTTGCTTCTTATCTGATGATGTCTGACTCAGGATATGGTGAAATGCACAGATACTTTTTATTATGTTTTCCAAGGCCATTTCCATGGTCATGACTCGTTTCCATGTGTAAGTGTGTTGTGTCTATGTATCTACACGCCTGCCTAAAGCATAGAGCAATGTATATGCTGTTTGTGTGTGGGTTTGGTTCTAACATCAGATTCCATAAATGAATAAAGATACCATCTTCATTCTACTCTTCACTAAAGGGGCAACATGGAATGGATTCTGTGAGTCTAACTATACATGTTGCTGATTCAAAGCTGATGGAAACAATTAATATACAAGGGGACAGACTAGTTTTTCTTCTAACATTTTTTTGAGAGAAAAAAAAATGAAAATTAGACAGAAAAGACCATTTCCAGATGTGACTGTATAGGGCTTGATTCGAAGCACTTTTGTTATCTCCTTAATAATGCATATAAGAATGCTGATGTGAAATGTTTGTTAAAACTCCATCCTAGTAGATATTTGTGCTTATGAATTGATTCCTTATCCATATTTTATGGAGAAGTAGCTCGGCACTGGATTACGGCACATTATTTTCCAAACTCCTTATTAGACTCTGCATATCTCTCTACTGTGCCTCCAGGCTTAAATTAAAAACAAACTAAAGAAAAATTTAAAGAGACAACATTCAGAAACTTATGTTTTTACAAAGCTTCTGAAAGTTCATAATTATTTTTGTCCCTAATAGGCCTGCCTTTGAAATAATTTGATGGCTAGGTTTATAAATTCGCTTGGAAAGATCTGGCATTCCATAGTCATTAAGGGGAGCATATATCACAAAAATGGTTTTGCATATAAATAATGGTATACAGGATTTGGCTTAAATTGTCTGCTTTCATTTGATTTTTTTTTTCTCTGCGATAATTTGGAGGGAAGCAGGAAGATCAAATTGAACACAATTTGGAAATGAAACTTGGATAATTGAGCTAAGTAGGTTGAACTTGCCAGTCACCTGTGACCTCTTCCTAGTGACACATCGTTTCAAACAGCTGAAATGAGAGGGCCTGCATCGAATTGCACAAAACAAATACGGCGAGCGGAGTTTCAGCCTGGACCCATGTCATCCCTCCTAGTCTGCTTCATTTCTACTGAAGAGGGAGGGAGACTCGGGCACCACAGCCTCGGGAAGGTGTTTGGCCAGCGGCTGGGTTCAGGGAACTCGGTGCAGGGGAGCAGGACGGGCGCCCTGGGAGGGTCCCCGTGCAGGGTGGCGGGGGAACAGAACAGCACTGGACCTGGGAGAGGTGAGAAATTGAAGCTTCACAAGTAAACGAGCTCACCCGTGATAAAATCTGCCTTATATACCGCCGCAACTGAAAGTTTGAGATCGTCCCTGTGCGGGAACCTAATATTTTGCTGTTCATTTTGAAGCAATTATTCAAAACACCTTGGCAGCTGAACCCTCCCTGCTTTCAGGATAATTATTTCTAATCGTGATTGGCAATAATAGTAATTGCCATATTCAGCCAGCACCCAGCTGTAACGATTTTTCTTTATTATTATTATTTGGGTTAACAATCGCCACTGACAACAATGTCTCCCGACCCTCTCCTCCCTCCCTCAGATATGCAGGGAAATGAGTAGCAGCGCTCTGCAGCAGCCGTCGGGTGGGCCGCTCCGGCTCCTGGCGGGCTCTGCGGGCCCGGGGGGAGCAGAGGGCGGCCGGCCCGTTCCTGCCGGGGGGCTGCTGTGGGGGATCGGGGGCGACCCGGCTGCCGCAGCCTCCCCCGCTCCGACGGAGCAGGGGCTGCAGCCGCGGCTGTAACGAGCCTCTTAATAAACCTCCGGGTCGATGATGCATCGCTCGCTAGTGAATCTTCGCGGGTTTATTTATTTTAACTAAATCGCCCAAATGGATCGCGGCTCTGTGTTGACTCTGGCGAGAGGCGAGGCGGGGAGCGGGGGCCGGGGGGGCGGCGGAGCTGACAGGTCGCCGGGGGTTGCGGCGTTTTGTGCGAGCGGGGACTCTACGGCTGCCCGCCGACCCCTCCGGGAAAGGCTCCTCCGCCACGGTGACCGCCCCCCTCCCCTTCCCTCCTCCTCCTCTCCCTCCCCAGCTCGGCCGCAGGCGCCCTTGTAAGGAAGAGGCGAGCGCAGGCAGCGGCCGGAGCGGAGCGGGGCAGCCCCGGCCAGGCCGCTCTCTCCGGCCGCCGGAGAAGGCGTGGGGGGCGAGGGAGGGAGAGGCAAAGGATGAGTGTTTCAAACAGGGGTAAAAGCCGGCCCGATAGAGGCTTGCTCAAGTTGACGGTGACTAGAGAGAGGTGAGGGTCAGAGCTCTCCCCGCCGGCCCAGGGTGGCGGGAGGTTCCCGAGGGATGCCCCTCTGCGCCAGGGGCAGCGGCTCCCGGCCACCCCCTTGGGCAGCGCTTCTCCTGCCCGCTGAACTTCGCGGCGTTTCTCGTGTTTATTCACGCTCACATCAGTCCAAGTTTGGGCAGCGGCGATGCGAGAGGCTCCCCCGAGCCCGCCGGTGCCGCTCGGCCACCGCGCCCAGCGTGCCCGGAGCAGCCTCGCCGGCCGAGTCCCGAAGTCTTTGAGTGCCCTGCAGGCAAACACAGCGAACTCGTCGGGGATAAAAGCAGCCTCTGGTTTTTAAAAGCACACGCAGAAGTTACAGAGCAGCGTCAGCAGGAGCGGTGTCACTGGCCTTCCCCGATGTGCGCCGTGCCTGCTCTTTGTCACCTCCTGGGCAGCCCCGGCCCGGCCCCGCTGGCAGCGGAGGAGGCCGGACCGGACCGGACCGGGCCGCGCTGCTGCCGCTGGGTGCCGGGCCACGGGCGGGATGGGACGGGCAGCCCGGCAGCAGCAGGCAGCGCCGCCAGCCCTCCCTTCCCCCGGGAACGCTGCTCCCTGACGTCAGATGTTTGCTTAGGCTTTTGTTCTGTTAAAAATAGTTTCACGCAGCAGCTTACCTGCCGTGGGTGGCGGCTGTCCGCGGGCTGCGCCGGGGAAGCGTTTTCTGGCAGAATCGATTATTTCCTTCGCCCTCGGATCTTTGATCTCCGCACGCAAATTAATTATAGTAGTATTCAGGAAACTGGCTCGCAGTCTTCTAAACCTAGCATTTTGCTGCCTGAAACACATGAAAAGGGAAAGTTTCTTTGCAGTCTAACTGTAACAGAGCTACGTTACCAAGGCTAGACATTTCTTACTGCGACCCGTTGAACTGCGTGTACTCTCAAATATTATCATCATTCCAGTAGCCTTTATTTTTTATTTTTTGCCTTTGCGTCTCATTCATGGCCGTTACGGTGTTGTACTTGCAATTGCGTATTATCCTAGTAAAATAATTGCTTTATAGCAGATTATTTGCAGCAGACATTTATTCTTCTTCTCCTGGTTCTCTGGAGTTATTAGAAAGTAATGGGTGCCAAGACAATCAAGGAATATTTCCTAATTAAAGAGGAAAAATGGAACTGTCACCGTTTTCCAGTGTTTGTGAGCCAATTCACGTGCTCAGATCAGACACACTTGCAAATCACAAACACAGGCGTAGGTACTGTGTGTCTGTAGTGCATAGGCACACACACACACCCCTCTCGCAGTTAGTTCCTATTTCTTACAGAGGTTGTTAAAGAATAACTTGAAATCGAAGACAAGTGAATTGACAGGAAAACGTATCGCTTTTTTTCCGCTTTAATTTCTTCCCACATTATAATGAATCTCTGAGCCTTTAGCTAGGTGGGCAATTAACCACCCGGTGCCCGCTGCCCTGTAACAATCACCCCGCTGTATAGTTTATGGGGCTGAAGTTTTTTAACAGCTCCATATCCTTATTTTATTATTGTGTACGTGTGGGATACGGAATCTCCCACACGTGCAGATCTATGGGATCTATACAGAGGATGTATAATTTTATAGTTTATCTTAGCCCAACTGCTCCTGGGTGACAAATCTGTCTGTCGCAGAGAGCACCGTCCTCATTTCAATACTATTTCGTTCTGGGAGCTCGCACGGTAATTCTTTACATCGAAATTGCTTCCCCTCTGGTTCCTATATTTTAATTTAGTAAAGGACTGATTAGCTGTGGCTTTAAAAGGGCCAGGTCTGCGCTGGCTAACAGCGTCACCTCTCACCTCTCGGCAGCCCCGGGCTGGGGTCACTGCGGGGCCGCGGCGGGGGAGTTGGCAGCGCTGCTCCGGCTCCGGCTCCCGCCGCGCTACCTGCGCGCCCCTCTCCGCGCCGCGCAGCGCCCCGAGCCGCCGCTGGCAGCGAAGCCCCCGTCCCCCCCGCCGAAGGGGGAAGAGCAGCCCGCCCGCCTCTGCCTCTGGTCCACCGCTGCCGGCGTGAATCATCGCGGAAACAACGGGAAGATGCAGCTCTGTTAGGCGAAAATAATTGTTTGGTTTATTTTAACTCGCAACGACCTGGTTTAATGGCACCCTTTCCTCTGACTTCCAGGGAGGGGAGGAGGAGGGCCCGCCGGCTGCATCGTCCTCTTTAAAGGCTTCGTATAAACTTCCGCATTTTGAAAGAATAACTTCAAAAACCTGTGTTTGATTGTATTCAGGCGTGTGCCCGTCTCACATCGATTGGTGGATCCATTGAAGGTGTAAAGATCCGTTGGTAACTTGCAGGTCCAGTGTCCCTAAATCAGCAGATTCTCCCTTCTCTGACAAATCCTGGAATTAGTTTAACGAGGGAAAAATATTATTTTTCATCTGTAAAAATGTATTTCAAAGAGACATGATATTCTAACACGAGAGACTACAATAAAAATCAGAATCGCTTCTGGAAAGGTTTCGCTCTGAGCAAATGTTTCGGGTATGTCGGATCCTCATAAAACTACACTACAGACTTTATTCCGACGATTACTGGAAAACACGCAATGCATACAAAATATGAGCAAGAAAGTGTCGAAATCAATTTCTTTTCTACCTATGAACAGTGAAAGGTGCAAGTACATTTTAAATACTTTTAAACTTTATCAAACGCTAGATGTAGATAAAGGCAAATACCGAATATTCAGGAAACCAGAAATAATTTTAAGAAGTTACCTTTTTTTTTTTTTTTTTTTTTAGTCTATCGGTGCATTTACAGAACTGTAATGCGGAGTCATCACTTTGTTTATTTTTCTAACGTCTACCCAAATTCCAGCAATCCGCAGAGCAGTAACAGCCTTTTCCATGTGTTTATCATCGAGGTTGCAACAGGATTCGCCTCAATTGTTCTGCCTTTCTTGTGTTTTTCTTTCTTCCCTTTTCTGCATTTCCCAGATACATTCGCTTTTGTTGCAAAAATAAACAGCGGAGTTTTTAACAGCAATTTGAGATGATAATGGTTACTGATCCCATTCTTTCCATCATAATCTTCAAGTGGTTTAAGATTAATGATAGGAGGTGTTTTAGCAAGGAGTGTGGGTTTTCTTCTCCAAAGACCATCACTATGATAATTTACTTAAGATGTTGACAAGACTGTCAGTAAGGCTAATTTTTTATTAAGCTCCGCTGTAGCAACTGTAGTAAGCATTTGTTGTTCTTTAAGCACATTATATTTTTGAATGCTCGACTATAAATATTGTTACTTGGTCTCTGCCTGATGGATTTGCAACAGAGATGATTCCCCTTGCCTTTGTTTCAAGAAAGGTGTCTTCCGGTATTCTGATAAATATTCTCTTCCACCCTCCCCCATCCCCTTTCACGCACATTTCTTAAAAGAAAATAAATTTGAGCCACTACTGTCTCGGTCCAGCAATGTCTTCTGCACAGAATTGCTTTGGCTTGACTCTATCTAGGCACATCCCTGAAACAGCGGGACAAGATGCAGGCTTGAGTGCTGCGTTTGTGTGATTATTTTATCTTTTTTTTTCTTAATTGGGAAAAATAAGCTTTTAAACAGTAAATATGTAAGTATAGTACCCCAGGGTACGAAGATGCTGGGATGCCTGTTTCAGCAGAGAGAGCAGTTTAGGAGGTATTGGCGGCTCCCGAGGGGAGTTCTGCCTTGTCCGACCCCCCGGCACCCGCGCTCCCCGGCCGGAGCGGCTCCCCCCGGCAGGCCGGAGCCCGCGGCAGCGCTCGCCCCCCGGGCCGGGCTGTCCGCACCCAGGCCGCTTCCCCCGCTCCTCCCGGGGCAGCTGGCAGCAGAGCCCCTCGGCGGAGCCCGTCCGGGGAGAGGGCTCGGTGCGGGCACGGCGGGCCGGCATGCGTGGGTGCGCGCAGGGAGGCGGAGGCGGGCGCGAAGCGGCCCGCTCCATCAGAGAGGAAAAGTCTGGGGTGAAATCGTGACAGACGGGTCGATTTTACCCTGCTGTTGTGCTTTCAATAAACATGAAGCCGTGGCCTTACCTAGAAATCACGGGGCCCCTGTGACACCCGTTGGGCAGCGCTTTATTGCCTTTTCCCCCCGCGCCTGCGGCCGGGAGCGCAGAGGGGCCACGAGGGCGGCCAAACCCGGGTGGCCGCCCCTGAGCACCCCCCGCTGCCGCCGGGCCCGGGGCCGAGCAGGGGCGCGCAGAGCAAACGGCGGGGGCTACAAAAACACGTGCCTGCTCTTCATCGGCCGCCCCTCTCCGCTATCGGCCGCTCTGCGCTCGCACAGAAAGGAAAAGGGCAGCGTCGCAAACAGTTTATGTTACGATCCCCCCGCGGCGAGGGGCGAGGGGCGAGGGCCGCCCTCCCTCCGCCTGCGCGGCCCCTGCCCCGCTCCGTGGCCGGCCGGCGCGCTGGGGGACGCGCAGCGCGGGCGGGCCGCGGGCAGCAGGGGGCGCTCCGAGGTTGCGCCTGGGAGCCCGCGCTGCCGCTCCGCGCGCCCGCACACGGACACGCACACGGCCACACGTGGGGCACGCGTGGGGCGCGCACGGACACACGGACACGCGTGGGACACACGGACACGCGTGGGACACGGGCGGACACGCACGGACACGCTGGCGGAGCGGGGGCGGAAGCGGGGCGCACACGCGCGCGTACACCGCGCACAGCCGCGGGGAGACGCGCACACGCGGGGACAGCCAGGTGCGCGCCGTGCCGGGGGAGCCGCGCGGGTGTCCCCCTGCCGCTCTCCGTGCGTGTGCGTGCCCGTACCATACATTACGCAACTTATTAAACACGACGATGAATTGTCAACATTTTTTTCGCATGTTAGTTCCGCTGATCCGGGCAGGATTTATTTTCAGGTCTCGGGTCCCGGAGCTATAATGCGTGATTTCTTTGCCTTAAATAAAATTGGTCAAATGTTGACAACCTTTAAGCCAATCTAACACTCAAGATTACTGATGGGAAACTAATGAGAAAATATCAGATCGTCCGGCCTGGGGGCTCCTAATTAAATCTTAGCTGATTGAAAAATAAAAGCGGGTTCGGGGGCGTGGGGGAGGAGGGAAGAAGCTCCAGGCTGAACTTTAGCTCTCATTTTACGTGATATTTCCCCAGCCCATCTCTCCCTCTGCGCTTTCCCCCTCCCTCCCTCCCTCCCGTTGTAAAAACTCTAATATTATTTCGCTGGTTATTTCGAGAGATCCGAATGCGGCTATCATTCCTTGCCCGGTAAACATTAAGGCCTTTAAGCAACGTGATTTAACTAATTAGAAAATTTACATCATTAAGTCTCAGGGAGAGAAAAAAGGAGAAACAAATCTGTCAGTCATTTTAAAAGAGACAGGCCCTATTGAAGTGTGAAGAAATCGGCTCTAATTCAAAAAGGCAATCGGGCAGAAAAAGCCCTCAACATTACCCTGCTAGTTATTAATCAGAAGGGGCTTCCCCCTCTTTCCTTCTCTGTAATGGCAAGAGCTGAAGCACATCGTTAGTTTCTCCTAAAGCTACCGCACAGTTTCCATTCAGCTTTTTTGCCACTCGTCCATGTCCCATATTAATAGCGAGTATTTGTCCATTCAAGGCTCATAGATTTGAAAATGTTTCCGAATTGGAGAACCGCAGCCGCAGGGAAAGAAAAAATATATTAAAAAAAAATAATAAAATAAAATAAAACACGCTCCCGAACTTCTCACTTCTACCTTAGCCAAATACAAGGGCTGCACTGCCCCGTCCCCCCCATTAACGGGAGGTACTACAGCAAACCTGCCTGGTGAGAACTCGGTTATGGCTTTGTTTTTCTCCCCTTGCCCTGTATTTCTAAACACAGACACAAGTCTGAGATTGGAAAGCACCCGTCGTCGTCCCCCTCCTTTTTCTTTTTTCTTTTTCTTTTTTTTTTCTGTTTCTTTTTTTCCCTAGGGACCGGCTGTGTTTAGTGCCACGCACCAGGCTGAAGCAGAACAATACAAACTTGAGTGCAAATCAGAGCGATCGGGTTACTGATGCCGGCTCCTGCAGGAAGAGCTGCGGGCCGCTGCTGCCCAGTGCTGCGGGCGGGAGCACGGGCTGGCCGCCCCGCTCTGCACACCCCAGCTGGGGAGGCGGTGCGGGGAGCTCCGAGGGTGGGGGCAGAAATGAAGCAGCTTGGTCCAAACCACAGACAGTTACATCTCTCTCTCGCTTTCTCTTGTCTCCTCTTTCAAACGCGCTCTCTATTCCTCCCCTTCCAACAGTTCACAGTGGACTATAGCATAAATAATAAATACATCCTACTCTGCGTTTTCTCTCTCCCAATCTCGAAGAAGCTGACAGTCGCTTTAATCAAAGGAGTTTGCACTGCTTCTAAAGGAGTTTGCACTGGCTCTTCATTGAGGTAATTTAAGGAATTTTAAACACGCTTTGGACAAAAACAGGCGATAGGGGCCTATTTCTGATCTCACGGCCCGGGGACGATCTCTCCTGCGGCTCGGGGAATTAACCCCGTGTAAATGTGTTCAAGATCAACCTCCTGGTGGGGATTTTACTTGACAGTAGCCTGTGAAGAAGCAATATTTTGGCAAGGAAAAAGAAAATAAAAAAGGTGTCTCTGCCAGCCCTATTGCGACTTCCATCCATTTACGTCCCAGGGCTAAGTTGTAGTCACGTCTGTAGGCAGCCGCTTACAGGAATGTAAGGTGTTGAGCAGGAGCGGGCAGGCTCCTTTCCAGCGCTAGGTGCGCGGAGCGGCAGCCCGTGCGCAGCCCGCAGGGTACGAGCCGGCCGGCCGGGCGGGCAGCTCGCTGTCCCCTCCGCTCTCCGACAGGGGCAGCCACCGGGGCCAAACACGTGCTCCGAAACTGAAGCGCTTCTCCGTTCCCAGCGGAAGCAGCTGGAAACCCGCCCCTGAGCCCGGTGGGAGAGCGGCAAGGCAGAGCTCCCTGCCACAGCGAGAGTACGAAATGGAGAGGGGAGGGCAGAAGGAAGAGCCTGCGCTCCTCCGCCCCTTTGCACCGGTTTGTCTTGCAGTTATTCAAAATGATTGAGTTTCCTGAAGAAGGCCCTTTAGAGAGAAAACAAAACCGGCGACAACCTCTTCCGCCAAAACCAACATGAATATCAACCTGTCCGCTGGCAGGGCTTCGGAGCTTAGAGGCATTACAGTAAAATTTACGGCGTCCTTAACAACTCCCAATAAAAGCATTAAAATTCCCTTTAATTGAGAAAACATTGATTTTTAACTCTGGAAAGAACGAACCCGTAATTTAATTGCAAGCTTTCACCGACAGAGCAGCATCTCAGGGAGGCCACATTCCATCTTTAATAGAGCCACTTTATGAAGTGATAAAACCAAAGAAAACCTGACAAACAGAGACAGTTGAAATTGCTCAAGAAAAGTTATTTGTCTTCCCTCTCCCTCTTCGCAGCTCCAAACTATCCCGCTCTTCCCTCCCCCTCCAGCCCCCGTCCTCCGATCACAAAACACAACTGTAAAAGCAAAGGATTTAGGGTCTGGGGAAGAAGCAGTAGTTAATATTTTAAATAACGATTTGCTTTTACTAGGCACGGGGTGATGCCAAGGGGTTTAAGGGAACATTTTCACAAAATGGTAGCCTCTTCTGAAAAGGAAACTAATCGGATAAAACTTCCTTGCTTTCCCTTGTTCGTTACAAAAATAATTGCTAAAGGGAAGGAAAGGGAAATCCCACCCTCCCTTTCTATCTTATTTCTGTATCGGTTTTTGGTATTATAGAAGAGTAAAGAAGTTTTTGTTTGGTGGTTTTTCATTGATCAGTCACTCTGAGCTAATGTAATTATCCTCATCAATAGAAGGCTGCAGAGAGAATCATTATGTGGGTGACATTGATAAATGATCACCCAAGAGCTGCCTTTTCTCTTGGGCACCCCCACATATGACCCTCCCACATACACAAGGTAGCCATAGAAACACCTTGAGATCCTCAAACACTGCTGCAAATGGGAGAATACAGAGAAAGCGAGAGAAATCCAACTTCACACACTTTCTATCCCTGCTGAAGCCTCCTTCCCATTGCTCGCGGCCACCGAGCCGGGCTCCACTGTCCTGCCCCGTGGGCGCGCAGCCCGCTCCCAGCCCCGAGCCCTCTCCCGGCACCATATCCAGCATTTGGGGGGAGGGGGTGTCTTATGGAGGTTGCTTCTGGGCCTTTAAAATATTTTTTGTTCCTTTCTTTCTTTCTTTCCCTGGAATAGTTAAGCAATGAGGTTGCACGCACCATACGAATTGTACGCGCATTGCGGAACCCCCTGGTTCTAATGGCGCTCTTGGAGATGCACACCAAAGATATTCACCTCGTCCCAGTAATGTGGCTCCTGGAAAATGGTTAAACGCTAATAATTAGCAGCGATTTTTAAGTCACAGGCCTATTCAAGAAGATTCTGTTTTTCTTACTAAGGAAAAGATTTTTTTTTCCTCCAGCCGCAGACCCTCCTTTTCTTTTGTAAGCAAATTCTAAAATATTGAGAGCAGTAATTGATTCATAATGATCCATAAATCGATGCAAGGAATGGGGTGAAGGTGTTTATTTATTTTTTTTTTATTCCTAAAGCTGCAAGTAAAGTAGCTTTGACACCGTGTGGGGATGAAGGGGAGGAGTTGTTTAGCCGTGCGGGGTCATCCATCATCACTGTCGCAGAGACTCTGCCCAGAGGAGCAACCTCCCTTCTGTCTGTCTCTTTCTCGCCACCAAAACTATTAATATTAAAATCTGCCAGCAAACCTTGCCCCCACCCGCCCCTCATCCCATCCGGTCCTGCTCAGCCGGCAGCGGCTGGGCTGCCCAGCCTGGAGCGGGCTCGCTCCCGCGCAGCGCCAGCGGGGTTGATTTTTGCCCAAGTGCTCTTAGGAGAGTTAAAAGGCCGGCCCCGTTTCCTCTCGGCTGAAGGCAGGGATGTGGTAGGGGAGACATGTGGGGCGCAGCCATCCCTCCGCGCAGCAGAGCCCTCTCCTGCCGCTCCGCGCAGCGCGGGGACGCGGCCGTGCCTGGGGACAGATTCGGGCGTTTGCCGGGCCCCGTGGGGGTTTTTTCCTAGCAGACGCATCAGGCGTGCAGTGGGGCTAGTAGCTCCGCATCGACCCCCGCAAAGGAGCCGCCGGCAGACCCTCACTCCCTTCGGGAAGCCAGGAGAGCCGCTGGAGCGAAGAGCAAAAGCTACAAGGGAGAGCGGGTCCAGCCCGTGCCCCCGCCGCACCCCTTCCCCTGCCCGGCCCGGCCCCGGCCCCTCCCGGCCCCCGCCCCGGCCCTCGCAAACCTGGTCTGGGGCAATTTTCTCTCCCTCGCTCTCTCTGCGGCTATGAGTGAAAGGTGGGGAGCGCCGGCTCCCCCCGGCATCTCCTCTTCGGCCCTGCGGTGCCCGCTCGCCGCGACGGGCAGGGCTCGGGCGGCAGCGCTGCCGGAGGTGCGCTCCCCTCCTCTCTTCGCCTTAAAGGCAGCAAAATCTGGAAGAAAAATCCCTCATTTATGGTGACTACAACTCCCAACGCAGACCCGCTCGGCGAAATGGAAATTTGGGATTATAAACATGTGTGTATGTAAACAAAAGGTGTTTCTTCTGTTACCCTTCGTTTCCCACAGCATAAGCAATTTTTATTCAGACTCGAGTATTTTCTTTAACACTATACCGCTGTCAAAACATTATTCCCGTTTTGTTTGCTTTTGACAGCTGAGCAGTTCTTAAAAATACCAAAATCGGAACCTTCCACGCTAAACAGAAAATCTCAGATGGAGAAATCTTTGCACGATATTGTACCTTGGATTTCAGCAAGACATCTCACGGAAAGCACAGCCCAAAAGGGGGAGAAAAAAAGAAAGAAAATAAAAGACAACACAGCAATGCACATATTTGGTTCATTATAAAAACAAATAATCTACTATGGCTAAATTCTTCCCTGTCCGTCTACCAACGTGATTCCTGACATTTTCCCTCAAATTCTAGAGAAAAGATCTGCAAGGAAATAAAATACAGTTTTAAAAAATAAATTTAAAAATCCTCCCATTTAAAGTGCTAGCACAAATCATCTTGCCTTTTTAAATTCTGCATCCACAAAAATCAGAGAATTTGGAAATGGGCACCCAGGTTGTGGTCTTCTTATGCGACTGAAGGGTTGATGTGATTTTAACCAGGACAGAGAGCATCAAAGCCGAGCAGGGAATTTTAATCTAAATTTCATACGAAAGCCTTATAAGAGACGCCCACAAAGCAGGACCCGATTGCTAAATAAATCTCACACCCATTCTACTGGCATCCTCCCTTCTGCCTCCAGCAGCGTGGGTCCATTTACTCAGCCCAGAAATTAAACATTAACTATGAGGCTGAGCCTCTTTCCACATTCCAAGGGTAAAAGTTGTCACTCAAAGTTTTTAAAAACACCCTGGCCAATTGGAAGGACAAGAAGGAAGGAGGAGAAGGGTTACAAATTTACAGATGTTGAAGTTGGAATTTTTTGTTTCCTAGAAAGTTTAGTTAATTACAAGTCCTTTCCCACTTCCCTCCTCCCAGGAATAAAGGCAGAGCTTTCTCCTGCTCTTTGGGCCCCATCCCACTTTTGCTGACTTAACAGTGCCACTGAGGAAGGTGAGAGGCTGCTTTTTCTAACATTGCTCATTGCTCCTCCTAGTTCAAACTCTCCTTCAGATGCTTCAAAAGGCCAGAAGCTTTTGTTAAAAAAAAAAAAATCAAACCTTTAACCATGATTCAACTCCAGATATTTGTATACAAAATGTCAATTCAACATTTTCTATCATTAGCTGATGGACTGTTGTTTTTCTATTTTTTTTTTCCTGAAAACAGCTGAAGACAACAAAAGGAGTAAAACCATCTGAAAAGCTAGCTTATGCAATTCTCACATAGGAAAAATTGCCATAAGAGTCAAAGCTTCTTTTCTCCTCCTAAAACTTCTAAACCCACTCCTGCAATAAAGCTATTGTTTGCCTCTGAGCTAAATGCCTGGAGTTAAGGTCTGCTGTGGTTATGGCTGCACACACACACATGTACACACATGGCAGTCATCTCCTGTCTGAGCCTTCGCTACTCGAGCTCAGCTCCTATGTTATTAGCAGGTAGTACAAGTATTAGACACACCTCTGAAATGCAAGTTGGTGAGATGGGATTTCAAATTTTGTTTAATCTGGCAAAAATCTAATATCAGTAATCTGCAGAAATACATAACCTGAGATGTTCTTTCATTCAATTATTCTATTAATGTGATGACAAGCTTGTTTCTGATTTTTCCAGCCTTTCTTCTTAATGCTGATAAGAAATATGTTTGAGACATCTCTCGTGATAACCTCAGACTCTCCTAAACATGATTAAAAACACAAAAGCCTAGCAAAAAATCAAAAATGAAATATTTATTACCGCATTTTGTGACTTAACACCTTTTTTTTTTCTTTTTAAAACATAACGTCACAGTCCTCATACAAGTATTTTAATGTAAATTTTGACAAAGCTTAAAGGTAACAGCATTTTCTTCTAGTGAGGAACACGTGCTGAGAAAGGAAGAATTCATGGACATACAATACCAATTCCACAGCAGATCTGATACTAGCAAAAACATTCTTTTTTTTTCAATTGAGGTAAACACATAGAATATCTAACATGAAACAATTAATAGACCGAACTCTGTACGAAGTTTGTTACAGTATTCTCTTGCTTTTTTCCCAAGCTTTGAGTTCATGATAAAGTCCTAGGTTTGGTGCAAAGACCATTAGTAACTTCTTTCATTGAGGAAAGCTGCCCAACTTTTAGTTTTTTGTCCAAAGCCAAGGCTCAGAACTACTGGAAGAAGCTTCTGCTCT